>NW_017674199.1:95661-105537 GCF_001879085.1 Nicotiana attenuata
GTACTGGATATTTACATTGGGACTACGGATCAGTATTCCGGGAGATCCCCCTGCACCTTTATATTTGGGACTACGGGACGATATCCCGGGGAATCCCCCTGTACTGAATATTTACTTTGGGACTACGGATCGGTATTCAGGGAGATTCCCTTGCATATTTACGATTTGGACTACGGGGCGATATCCTGGGAGATCCTCTGCACATTTATGTTTGGGACTACGGGACGTTATCCTGGGAGATCCCCTGTTGTTATCTCTGTGTTCTGAGCTGTTGTTTTCATTGATCCTATCCATGTGTAAACAGTATATGTGCTGTCCGTTTCTGTCCTTATGCTTACTAGCTGGTATGAACTATGATAGGACACTTGCACAAGCATACACGTGGCTAAGCACCCTTATCGGATAGGAGGCTCCTTGAGATTTCTGAGTATAGACGCAACCCTTGTTATTTGCCTTCCATGTGAGAATGACTCTTTTGGGCACGTGAGTTGTTAGTATGATTAGGAGGTGTGATGAGGGCACAGGAAGCCAAGTGTTAGGGTTCAGGTATTGAGACCCGTATTGTATGATTATGAGATGAGGTGTCACATGGTGACTGATATGCGAAGGTTATCTATTTGAAAAGATTATATTCGAAAAGCATTTATTTTGAAAGAACTCTTTTTGAAAAGAACACTTATTTGAAGGAAGTATATTTCGAAACATTTTTATCACTTGAAAGGTTTGACTATTTGATTGACGCTTGCTGGTTAAGACTAAGGTGAAAACTATCGGAGTTGTTGAGTTATGACTTGTCTTTACAGTATTTGCGATTTCGGATTTGGGTTGTATTCTCGCTTACCTTCCTTGTTTTCTTGATGGTGTTCCGCTGAGTACTTTCTGTTTTCTTTCCTTATTTATAATTACTGTATTGTTAGCCGTATCCCGTAGTCTCTATATAAATATCATGTTCTGTATATTAGATCAGTTGGTGTCTTGACTTTTTCCCGTCACTACTCCACCGAGGTTAGTCTTGATACTTACTGGGCACCGCTGTGGTGTGCTCATACTACATTTTTTGTGTAGATCCAGGTATTGATCGTTAGTAGCTGAGCGGATTCTTGCCGAGGAGACTCAAGGTAAACCTGCTGCTGCGTTCGCAGGCTTCGGAGTCACCTTCCTATTTTATAATCACACTGTTGTACTTATTTCCATACGGTTGTGTTTAGAAGTTGTAGCGAAACTCTGTAGAGCTTATGACTTGTACTACCGGGTTTTGGGAATTATAAATTTTATAGAGATTTCTGCTTCAAGACTGTTAAATTTCATTTATTATTGTAGTATTTCAGTATGAGTTAGGCTTACCTAGTCCCTAAGACTAGGTGCCATCACGATACCCAAACGGAGGGAAAGTTGGGTCGTGACAATCATAGCCGCCACCATTGTCGACTATCACCACCCACCATCCCCATCACTCCCACCACCATCATTCTCAATTACAATCAACACTCATCCACCTCAACTACCACAACTAACCACCCCATCACCATCAACATCCACAGCCGGTACTCCCATCATTATAGCCTACCACCACCCACCACCACCTTCTTCAATCACAATTACCACCACCACCCGCCATTATTAACTATCACCACCAACTACCACCATCCTCAATCATAATCGCCTCCCCTACCAATCACCACTAGCTACTACTTTGAACCACCACCATCAACCAAAACTACCACCAACCACCGCCTCTAGTCGGCATTCACCCATTAGCCATCACCACCAACAACTATCATATTTTATAAGAACTATATATTTTATTGATAGAATATTTTATTAATTAGTATTTCATTTGAATTTAATGTTTATTAATTTTCAAATAAAGATAAATTTTGTAAATTCAAATGTTAAAAATCAAATAGTCTTAATCATTTAGTATTCAGATCTTAATATACATCTTAATATTCAGATGTATATCCAGATTGAGATGTAGTGAGCACATGATTTTTGCCCGACCAAATACTCCTACAAAATCACAAAATAGATTTTTTGTAGTTTAGTTTAATTTTTATAGAATTTCTAGGAATATTTGCTTAACTGATTGCATTTTTGTTGCATTTTTACATATATTAAAGGCAAAAAATATGTTTAAGTCCCATGCATTGCATTCTTAGGTTGATAGTTGCATTTTAGTTTAATTGTAAATTAATTGCATCAATAAAACAAAAATAAAAAAAATAAAAAAAATTATTATATAAATTATTCCATTTTAGCTTTAATTTTATAAATTAGTGTTGATACCCAATTTTTTCCTAGGTATTTTTTTTATACTCAAAATACTTTCAAAATGACATATATATGCATATATGAGCATACCCAAGTGTTTTGGTATTTTTCCAAGTTTTNGATACAATTGACTTGGAGCCGAATTCGAAAGGAAAGGCGGTGTTTGGGGATTGAGTTGGCCGTGGAAGTTCGAGGTAAGTGTTCGGTCTAACCTTAGCTTGAGGGATTAGGAGGTGAGTCCTATTTGCTAATTGCTTCTTGTTGAGTACTACGTATAGGCATGGTGACGAGTATCTATATGTTGATGTCGAGCATGATCGTGAGTCTTAAATTGTTATTGTTGTGTTCTTATGTGATACTACGGATGCTTTAATTGATGATTCTCGATATTGAGCAAGGATTAAATTTGTTCTCATGGGAATTACTTATGATTTGAATATTGATGTTAGCTGAGAATAGCTGATTCTCCCTTGCCGGGACGTATTTACTTTTATTGTTGAGCCCTTGCCGGGATAGTGTAGTTTATTGTTGATCCCTTGCCGGGACTCTGGGTATGGTTGTTGCCAAAGGTATATGAATATATGGACCGGGTTGCACGCCGCAACAATATTATAAATATGGATCGGGTTGCACGCCGCAGCAATACTATATATATGGATCGGGTTGCACGCCGCAACAATACTGAATATGGATCGGGTTGCACGCCGCAACAATGTTATATTGGATCGGGTTGCGCTCCGCAACAGTATTATTATTGTTTCTTGTAGATTCTGAGTTGTTCTCTCATATCTCTTTTATTTTCTGCTGGATTTGACATTTTTCCCCCCGTAGCATGTACCCCCTCCCATTTAAATTGTTTATTCCTGCTATTTTTCGTTGTATATTATATAACTGCACAAGTTTATCTGGAGTCTGGTCCTAGCCTCGTCACTACCTCGCCGGGGTTAGGCCAGACACTTACCAACACATGGGGTCGGTTGTGCTGATACTATACTCTGCATCATGTGCAGATACCGGAGCAGCATTTGGGCAGTAGCACCCTGGGAACCAGCTTTCAGTCCAGCCAGAGAGCCCGAGGTAGTCCTGCAGGCGTCCGCAGGCCTGACACTCTCTACTATCTATGATTATGTTCTGTTTTCACTTGTTTCCGAGACAGACTGTATTTCCTTTTTCAGACATTGTATGTAGCACTCATAGACAGTCCGTGGTTATTGTGACACCGGTTTCTGGGTAGAGGCATGTATTGGCATTTCTGTACTGATTTTAGTATTTAATTTGACTAAGTCTTCCGCTTGATTTCATCTTTCGCAATTATATTAATGTTGATCACCTGTTTATTTTAAGATGTTAAAAAGGATTAAAATGAATAAGTTAAGATTCTACATTTCGTGGCTTGCCTAGCTTCTACGAGTAGGCGCCATCACGACCCCCGAGGGTGGGAAATTCGGGTCGTGACAAGTTGGTATCAGAGCTCTAGGTTACATATGTCTCACAATTCACGGACAAGCTTAGTAGAGTCTGAGGGATCGGTACGGAGACGTTTGTATTTATCCCCTAGAGGCTACCGAGTTAGGAAAACTTCACATTTATTCTTTCTTGTCGTGCGGTTTGGTTTCTCAATGCTAATTGAACTTCTACTTTGTTCTTTCGCAGATGGCGAGAAGCACGCGCTTCACATCTACCGATCAGCAGCCCGAGCCCCCAGCAGCAGCTCCCACGAGGGACAGAGGGCGAGGCCGAGGCCGTGCTAGAGGCCGAGGAAGGGTCAGAGCTCAGCCCAGAGCAGCAGCACCAGTGGCGGAGCCTCAGGTTGATTTTGAGGATGAGGTTCCATTCCTAACGGTTCCGGTGGGCCCAACTCAGGTCCCAGAGGGGTTTATTGCTACCCCAGTTCTTCAGGATGCTCTGGTCCATCTAGTGGGCCTTATTGAGAGTGTCACCCGAGCAGGTCTACTTCCTATAGCACCAGCCGTCTCTCAGGCTGGAGGAGGAGCCCAGACTCCTGCTACTCGCACTCCGGAGCAGGTAGCTCCCCAGATTCATACTCCAGCAGCTCAGCCTGTTGGAGCAGTTCAGCCGGGTGTGGTAGCTCAGACCGGCGATGGTGCAGCTATGTCTGCCAATGCTTTGTGGAGATTGGACAGGTTCACAAAGCTCTTCACTACTACTTTCAGCGATGCATCTACTGAGGATCCCTAGGATTATCTAGACAGCTGTCATGAGGTTCTCAGGAACATGGGGATAGTGGAGACCAATGGGGTCGATTTTGCTACTTTTCGCTTATCTGGATCTGCCAAGACTTGGTGGAGAGATTATTGCTTGGCTAGACCAGCCGGATCACCATCTTTGACTTGGGAGCAGTTCACTCAGCTATTTCTGGAGAAGTTTCTCCCTATCACTCAGAGAGAGGCATATCGGAGGCAGTTTGAGCGTCTCCAGCAGGGTTCTATGACCGTTACTCAGTATAAGACCAGATTTATCGACTTGGCTCGTCATGCTCTTATTATACTTCCCACTGAGAGGGCGAGAGTGAGGCGGTTTATTGATGGACTCATTCAGCCGATTCGTCTCCAGATGGCTAGAGAGGCTGGGAGTGCGATATCCTTCTAGGAGGCGGCTAATGTGGCCCGGAGAGTTGAGATGGTTCTATCACAGGGGGGTGGTCATAGGGCAGACAAGAGACCCTGTCAGTCAGGTAGATTCAGTGGTGCCTCGTCTGGAGGTAGGGATTCGTATGGTAGAGGCCATCCTCCTAGGCCCTCAGTCAGCACTTCAGGTTTCTGACGGTGCTTCAGGTGGCCGTGGTTCTCACATGCAGTATTCTGATCAGCAGCCCTACAGTGTGCCACCAACTCCTATCAGTGCACCGCCGCTCCAGAGTTTTCGGGGTGGTCATTCAGGTCGCCAGTGTCAGTCTCGGTTTCCTCAACCACAGCTCTCAGGAGGATGCTATGAGTGTGGTGAGTATGGTCATATCAGGAGGGCTTGTTCGAGATTGGTGGGTACTCAATCGTAGCAGCAGGGTTCTCGCGCTATGGTTCAGGCGCCAGGTGTTCCACAGCCCGCCCAGCCAGCTAGAGGTGGGCGTATAGGTGCTAGAGGTGGAGGTAGAGGCCCTAGAGGTGGAGCTCAGGCCGCTAGAGGTGGAGGCCAGCCAGCGGCAGATCGTCCCAGAGATGTGGTTCAGGGTGGTGGGGCCTAGCCCCGATGTTATGCTCTTACAGCCAGGCTCGAGGCTGAGGTTTCTGATGCAGTTATTACAGGTACCGTTCTGGTTTGTGATAGAGATGCTTCAGTGTTATTTGACCTAGGGTCTACATACTCGTATGTGTCATCTTATTTTGCACCGTACCTGGTCATGCCTTGTGATCCCTTGAGTGCTCCTATTTATATGTCTACACCGATGGGTGATTCTATTGTGGTAGATCGAGTCCATCGTTCTTGCATTGTGGTGATTGGAGGTCTTGAGACTCGTGTAGATTGTTGCTTCTAGACATGGTTGATTTCGATGTTATATTGGGGATGGACTGGTTGTCACCATACCACGCTATCTTGGATTGTCATGCCAAGACTGTGACCTTAGCCTTGCCGGGTTTACCTCGTTTAGAGTGAACAGGGACTCCTGGTCATTCTACCCGTAGTGTTATCTCTTATGTGAAGGCTCGGCGTATGGTCGAGAAGGGGTGTTTGGCCTATTTGGCTTATGTTCGCGATTCTAGTGCTGAGGTCCCTTCTATTGATTCTGTGCCCGTTGTTCGAGAGTTTCCTGAGGTATTCCCTTTAGACCTGCCTGTGAGCCTCAGGTTGATTTAGCGAGAGGCTCCAATTGGTTTGATGTATATCCTACTTGTGATTCAGAGTTGAGGGCGAAACCCTCGTGATTTCATGTGATTTGATGTGTTGAGACCGGGCTGTGTACCACGGTGGGAGTATATCAGTGTGAGATCCTCGTGATTCTTTTATATGCTTTAATTTTTTCTTGTTAGATTGTTTTGTAGATTAGTATTGATAGAAAAATTTGTGCTTGTCGGGCTTGTTTAATAGTTCCCTTATATGTTTTCCCTTTCCATATTCAGTCATTTTCCTTCTGTGTTTCTTGAGTTTTAGCTTGTGGGGTGTGTACCCGTTGGTATTAGCTGTGATTTGGTGATTAGGGTGTTTAGTTATGTGGCTTTCGTGGTTATTGTATCATCGCCAGTGTTGTGGAGGATTGAAACAGGTCCCTATTAAATATGAGGCTTAGGGCCGGTGCTGAATTTGGTTTCGAGCGAATATTGTGATCAACAATGTTACTGTGGGCCTATGTGCGACGTGTCATGTTGTAAGGTTGTCCTATATGGGTGTTGGCACGAATTGATGTAGCTGGTTGAGACTGATACCGGGTATGGATTTAGAATTGGGTCTTTGGAAATGGATGGAAGGTGAGAATTCTGGCTCTAAGGCTTATTGGTATTGATAGAAAGGCTAAATCTCAGTTGAGATGATGTCGTCAGGTTTATGTGGGTTGGGGTGATGTGGGATCACCCGCAGGCGTATGTTGGAAGTGTGCATTCAGCAACTTGAGGACTTCGAGGCGAATCTTGGCTCGCTCGAGGACGAACGTTGGTTATAAGAGGGGGAGGATGTAACGACCCGATCGGTCGTTTTGAGAATTTAAGCTCCGTTCGGTAGCGTAAGGTCTTGAACAGCTTCATAATATGTGTATCGACTTGCGTGCATGGTTGAATTCAGTTAACGGATGATTCCGAGTCAAATTGGAAGAAGGAAACTAGTTTTGGAAGTTTAAACGGTGAGAATTTGACCGGAATTGGAATTTTGAGTAAACGACCCCAGAATGGGTTTTGGGTGATCTCAACAGCTTTGTATGGTGATTTTGGACTTAGGTGTGCGTCTGGATTCAGATTTGGAGGTCCGTAGGGTAATTTGAGGCGTTTCGGCGAAAGTTGGAAAAGTAGAAGTTTGGAAAATGGAAAAGTTTGACCCATAGTTGACTTTTGTGATATTGGGGTCGGAATGCAATTCTGAAAGTTGGAACAGCTCCTTTATGCCATTTTGGACTTGTCTGCAAAATTCGGCGTCATTCCAGGTTGATTTGATCGGTTTCGGCACAAGTTTTCGATGTTCGAAGATTTGGAAGTTCATAGCTCGATTCGTGGTGTGATTCGGCATTTCAGCTTTTTTTGACATGATTTGAGACCTCGAGCGAGTTCGTGTTAGGTTATATGACTTGTTTGTGTGTGTAGACGGAGTCCCGAGGGTCTCGGGTGTGTTTCGGGTTGTATTGCGCTCTTATTTGATGTTTCAACGTTGTTTCTTTGGGAATAAAGGGTACTACAATAAACAAATGAGCTCCAAATTCAGTTTTTATTAAACCATTAGATCCGTATCGTAATTACGGAGCCATAGCAAAAAGAATCATCAAATTTGGACATCGTATGAGGAAGTTATGCTCATTTTTGTGTCAGGAAAAAAAACTGCTTCTGGTATGGTCGCAATTGCGAACATATCCATCGCAATTGCGATGCCCAGTTCGCAATTGCGAACTTTTTGTCGCAAATGCGACCTTTTCCAGCCCTTCCTTGTTCGCAATTGCGAAGGCTTTCGTTGCTTTTGCAAGGGTTCGCAATTGCGAACCCTGGATCGCAAATGCGACATCTGCAGCGTGTTTTCAGCTGTGTAACTCGAGTTTTTGCTCATTTTTCATATTCTTTGAACCCTAACTCCGAGAGTGGGCGATTTTGAGAGAAGATTTTCATACCATATCATTGGGTAAGTGTCTCTAATCAATTTCCAACTATATATTATGATTATATCTTAGATTTAACATCAAATTCATGAGAATCTAAAGGAAAACTTTGGAAAAAAAACTTGTGTAAAATCTTTCAAAAAACTGTAAAAACTGATGATTTGAGGGTACNCTCCGAGAGTGGGCGATTTTGAGAGAAGATTTTCATACCATATCATTGGGTAAGTGTCTCTAATCAATTTCCAACTATATATTATGATTATATCTTAGATTTAACATCAAATTCATGAGAATCTAAAGGAAAATTTGGAAAAAAATTGTGAAATCTTTCAAAAATGTAAAATGATGATTTGAGGGACCAAATGGTGTTGGAATTAGATAATTTTCATATGGGTGAACTCGTATCAGAATGGGTATTCAATTTTTGTAAATTTTGTCGGGTTCCGAGGTGGGGGCTCGGGGAGTTGAATTTTGTTGACTTTTTGCAAATTGTATAAGAATCATAGTTTTGTTAATTGAAATTATTTTCTCTTGCATTGTTTGATGTATTCAAGTCGTTTTTGGCTAGATTGAGCCGAGCGTTGATGAATTGGTAAAGGAAAAGCTAAATTGAGTATTGAATTGGCCGGATTGAGGTAAGTATCTTGCCTAACCTTGTGTGGGGGACTCCCCCTTAGGATTTGAGTCTTCTATGTTGATTGTAGTTTGTGTACCCGAGGTGACGAGTGCGTGCTCGGACTTATTTGTGGAAAATTGGCCTTTAGGGTTCTTAGGTCTTTATATTCAGTGTGTATGAATGTGTTCTTGACATGACTGAGTTTCCTATTTACTAGTTTCACCTCTACGTACTTAATTGGAATTTATTGCTTCATGATTCACTCTTATTGCCTAATCGAATCCTATTTGATTTAATTGAAGAATTTTGCCTCTCTTATTGTCATGCTATCTCTTCGTAGCTGCTTGTCTTATTGAGAATTTATCATTGTCCCTCTTGAAATTATTTAGTCTTAAGTGAAGCTAAGATCATCTTTCCTTAATTGAATTGTCGAATATTCTCGTAATTGTCCAACCTTAAAAGAAGTTAGATAACGTATATCTTTGTTGACTTGCCTTTATTTGGGATTACTTGACTCGTGTTGATTTCCTTGTTATTGACTTGTATATTGTGGGATCGTTGCTATATGTTAGATTTCCCTTTTGTTGAACCGTTCCCTTTATGCCAGCATTCTTTTCTGTGGTTATTCCTTGTGAGCTGGTCCTACCGTTTCTTCGTGATTTACAGTTCTTGAGTTGACTTACTTGCCGTACTTTGTATTATTGTCATTGTTGCTGTTGTGTATTTACTTTGGGACTACAGATCGTTATTCCGGGAGATCCCCCTGCACCTTTATATTTGGGACTACGGGACGATATCCCGGGAGATCCCCCGGTACTGGATATTTACATTGGGACTACGGATCAGTATTCCGGGAGATCCCCCTGCACCTTTATATTTGGGACTACGGGACGATATCCCGGGGAATCCCCCTGTACTGAATATTTACTTTGGGACTACGGATCGGTATTCAGGGAGATTCCCTTGCATATTTACGATTTGGACTACGGGGCGATATCCTGGGAGATCCTCTGCACATTTATGTTTGGGACTACGGGACGTTATCCTGGGAGATCCCCTGTTGTTATCTCTGTGTTCTGAGCTGTTGTTTTCATTGATCCTATCCATGTGTAAACAGTATATGTGCTGTCCGTTTCTGTCCTTATGCTTACTAGCTGGTATGAACTATGATAGGACACTTGCACAAGCATACACGTGGCTAAGCACCCTTATCGGATAGGAGGCTCCTTGAGATTTCTGAGTA
>NW_017674200.1:0-1011 GCF_001879085.1 Nicotiana attenuata
AGCCTAGCACATTGAGAACTGCAACTCGTGCCCATGACATGGAATTGAGCATGGCCTCCGCTGGAAATGAAGGGCTGCCCATCTATGAACCTCGCAAAGCGAATGACAAGCAAGAAGTCAGGAAGTGGGGCAAGTTCGTACCCAAGGCTGAAAGCAAAGAAGCTATGAATGTCAATACGTCACCTATGAAGTTCACGACGAAGGTAAGCAAGAAGCAGAGTATGAAATCCACTTCTTTTCATGACAAGCCAAGTGGAAAGTTGACTTTAAAAGAGATGCAGGAGAAAGAGTACCCATTCCTGGATTCTGATGTGCCAGCCATTTTCGAAGAACTCCTCGAGTTAAATCTCATTGAGCTTCCGGAGATGAAGCGACCAAGTGAAGTGGGAAAACAAATGACCCAAATTACTGCAAATATCACCAACTTGTAAGCCACCCTCTAGAGAAGTGCTTTGTCTTCAAGGATAAAGTCATGGACTTGGATCGCGAAAAGAAGATCGTGCTTGAAGATGAGAAAGCAAGCGCAAACCAAGTCTCTATCACCTTTGGCTCATTCAGTCCGGATGAATTATGTGGTTTTAAAGAAAGCAAAGATGAAGAATTACTGGAGAGCGACAAAGCTGAAGTCAACCAACCTGATGATGATGAAGGTTGGACGTTGGTGACTCGTCGTAGGCGCCACAAAAGGAGCCCACGAAAAGAATCAATGGAACAACCAACAAGGAAGATGATGGTAAAAAGACCAATAAAAAAGAATCCAGTTAGGCATTTGAAGAAAGCAAAAGTGGAGATACACCACCCTCAAAAGCCATGAAATCCAGTGACCTTGGAGAAGTTTTTACCAAGTTGGTTCCGCACGAAGATTTCCCATGAGGGCATTGATGCCTCTTGTTGCCATGCTGACAAAGGAGAAGAAAAGAGTGATGACCTACCGTTGGCACCATCTTCGGAAAAGCCCATCGGGTCCACTCCTCAAGAAGTTAATTCTTGTGAGGAGAAGGTCACGTTCAC
>NW_017674200.1:5257-105509 GCF_001879085.1 Nicotiana attenuata
GTACAATGCTGCCGCCAATGGTCTAGCTGAGGCATTCAACAAGACTCTATGCAACTTGTTAAAGAAAGTCGTCTCCAAATCCAAACGAGATTGGAATGACCGTATGGAAGAAGCTCTATGGGCATATAGGACGACTCACCGCACGCCAACACAGGCGACTCCTTATTCACTCGTTTATGGAGTCGAAGCCGTCTTGCCACTTGAGCGTCAAATACCTTCGTTACGACTGACTATTCAAGACGGGATCACTGATGAAGAAAATGCTCGACTTCGGTTAGCAGAGTTGGAATCTCTTGATGAAAAGAGATTGGAAGCTCAACAGAGTCTTGAATGTTATCAAGCTAGATTATCTCGCGCCTTCAATAAAAGAGTTCGCCCGAGATCCTTTCAAGTAGGAGATCAAGTCCTTGTCGTACGAAGACCCATAATTACTTCCCATAAACCTGTAGGGAAGTTCACTTCAAAATGGGATGGACCATATGTCGTACAAGAAGCTTACTCAAGTGGGGCTTACAAGCTGGTTGATGCAGATGGTATGAGGATCGGCCCTATCAATGGCAAGTTATTAAAGAAGTATTACCCTTGAAGTGCCACGCTCCGTGATGCACGAGCCTAAACTGCATGTTGCTACACTCCTGGCCCGCAAGAGTATAAACTGTGTATGGCCCAAAAACCAAAAAAAAAGTCCGCTAGGTTGAAAATCTCAAAAGAGGCGGCCTAGGCAAAAGTTAGGACGTAAAAAAAAAAGTCCGCTAGGTTGAAAACTTTGAAAGAGGCGGCTTAGGCAAAAGTTAGGACATAAAAAAAATCACCCAGTCTGAACTACGGTATGACTTGATCCTCTTCACCGGGGTACGTAGGCAGCTTAGAGTTTCATTCTAAGTTCAGTCGCATAAGTTCAAAAGATACATATTGCCCCAATTGTTGTTCGAATGAAGTATGAAGGAATATAAAATCAAGCTGAAATGTCATCCTCCTATTGAACTTTGATCTCATTTGATTTAAAGGGGGCAACCCTCCTTGGTAAATTGATATCTTCAATGGGCCGATTTTAGAAGGATGTCAAGTATATGCATTGAAGTCCAGGGATTCTCTATGTCTTCAAGTGCGCCAAACCTTTAAGTTTGTTGGTCTCCAAGTCCGCCCTCTGCCTAAAAAAAAGGGGGAAGAGAAACGAGGCGTCAAAAGGAAACACAAGTATAAGGGAATGATTGCTTGGTGCAACGTTTCAAATTCAGTGAGATTTATACCCCAAGATATTTGTGAGAATATGGCTCTTAAATTCCGATTTATGGCAAGTAAGACGTCTTCCGATCTCGAGACAAAATACTTGGTGAAGTCGCGCAAATCTGAAATTGTCGGTGTATCAGAATTTAGTATTGACTTAGAAATATTATCTGAATGTATCCGTAAGGCATTAAATTTTGAATTTCGGATATGTTATATATTTAGAGGTTAAGTTTCCAGTAGATCAAACGGTTCATGATTTCGACGTTCCTACTTCAAGAAACAAAAATTTTGGCGAAGTCGCGCAAATCTGAAATTTTCAACGTGGTGGAACCTAAAGTAGATGTCAAAATATCATCTGGGATGATTCTTAAGTTATTTGATTGAGAATTTTGGATATGTTCTAGATATAGAAGTCTAGTTTTCAAGAAATCAAACGGTTCGTAATTTCGACGTTCCTACACCAAGATATGATTTTTTTAGTGAGAATGCGCAAATCTGGAATTGACAGCGTGATGCAATATAAAGTTGATTCCAAAATATCATCTGGGACGATTCAGAAGTTGTTTGATTGAGAATATTGGATATGTTCTAGATCTTGAAGTCTAGTTTTCTTGAAGTCAAACGGTTTGCAATTTCGATATTTCTACACCGAGATATAATTTTTTTGGTGAGACTGCGCAAATCTGAAATTTTCAACATGGTGAAATCTAAAGTTGGTTTCAAATTATTATCCGGCGCGATTCTGAAGTTTTTTTTCGATTCTGAGTATTGGATATATTTTATATATTGAAGTCATCAAACGGTTCATTATTTGGACTCTCCCACGACAAGATATGAATCATTTGTTACAAGCACGTAAAGCTGAAAATTATGCGACTAAGATAAAAGTCGAACAATGTAAAGCAAAAGAGAGGCTGAAATATTTAAGCCCTCGAAATCTCCAAGTTGAAGTCTTCAAGTGTATTCAAGTTGAGGTCCCCAAGTTGAAATCTTCAACCCCGTCGGTCTTCAAGTTGAAGTCTTCAAATCCGTTGATCTTCAAGTTGAAATATTTAGGCCCTCCAAGTCTCAAAGTTGAAGTCTTCAAGTCCGTCGGTCTTCAAGTTGAAGTCTTCAAATTCGCTGATCTTCAAGTTGAAATATTTAGGCCCTCCAAGTCTCAAAGCGAAGTCTTCAAGTTCGTCGGTCTTCAAGTTTCAGTCTTCAAATTCGTCGGTCTTAAAGTTGATTTGTTTCCGAATCTTCAAGTTGAAGTCTACAAAGTCCGCAAAACCTTCAAAGTTTTCCAAGTGTTCAAGTTGATGTCGTCTTCGAGTTAAAGCTTTATAACTTTCCAATCTTAAGGTGGACATATAAGTCCCTTTGCACCTTAAGTTGGCCTCTTCGCGGGTTTGTCCTTAAAAGGAACTATAACTTTCCAATATTAAGGTGGACATATGAGTCCCTTTGCACCTTAAGTTGGCTTCGCTGATAGTCGAGTCGTCTTGAGAGTAATCTCTCCAAGAATCGGGCCATTTTGAGAGTAATCTCTCTAAGAATCGAGCCATTTTGAGAGTAATCTCTCCGATAGTCAAGCCACATTCTGTGGCCGTTTTGAGAGTAATCTCTCCAATAGTCAAGCCACATTCTGTGGCCGTTTTGAGAGTAATCTCTCCGATAGTCAAGCCACATTCTATGGCCGTTTTGAGAGTAATCTCTCCGATAGTCAAGCCACATTCTGTGGCCGTTTTGAGAATAAACTCTCCGATAGTCAATCCACATTCTGTGGACATATAAGTCTTCCAATCTTAAGGTGGACATATGAGTCCCTTTGCACCTTAAGTTGGCCCACCGATAGTCGAGCCACATTGAGAGTAATATTTCCGATAGTCGTGCAAGGATGAGTACTATCCCCTCACACCCTAAGACCACCTTCTTCATGCGTGGATCATCTTGTTGAACAAGAACATATCCTTCTCGCTTGACCTAAAAAAAAGAAAAAAAAAGGACAACAAAGAAGAAAAGCACAAGAAAATAAGAGGAAATTACCTTCATGTTAATGCGTCCGAGTCCACAAATATAGACTCAAGTGGCTTGCGAAAATTGTGAATTGATGCTCAACAATTACGAGCACATGACTTTATATAGGTGCTGAAAAGTGGCGTTGAAGATCGTTTTGTCGATATGGGACCAGTGCTAAGGCGGCTGGAATATTTGATTCCGACTTGGACTCAGTACCATGGTCTCCTAGAATACTTGACTTATAGTTGCATTGTGCAAATTGACGTGGATAAAGTTGTGACCGTACTGGTACATGAGTTGAAGGCAAAATAAGGCAATGGTCATGCTACGTGGACTATGCAAGTGCAACTTATGAATTCAAAGTTATTCATTACAATGTGAAGAAATTATTTTCTAATCAAAAATCTTGGCTAAGATGTTAACAAAAAATTTCGGATTTCCTGATTCAACCTTTTTCTTGTATAAAGAGCTAGCATGATCGTATATTAGCATTACTAATGTGTTACTGTTTATTTGAAGTTCAAAGTTGACGACGTCCGAATTTAATGTCTCGTGATACTTCAGTCCTTGTCTTTGCAGTTCGACAAGTTTAAATTTCGTCAAGTCTTGAAGTAGGGGGCATTTGTAGGCATATAAATTTTATTAAAATTAAATCCATAAAATAATTTGGATTATATTTTAAATTCAAGAAAATATTGGTCCAAATAAATACTATGGGCTAATATAATTGGATTAATTATATAAATCCTATATACATGGATTAAATAAGTCTTACTTTATTGGGCTAGCCCACTTAATTGGGCTAAAGTGATGAGCCCACTTCATTAAGCCCAAGATGACATCTTCCTAGAGGCCCAATTTGGTGCCACGTGTCAAATGACGTGGCGCGCCAAGTCAAGCGGAAGAGCCAATATGATCATGCCACGTGTCAAAATGACAAGGCATGCCCAGTCACACTAAAAGGCCAATTGAAATCGCGCCACCGTGTGCAAGTGACATGTTCTGGTCCAATCAAAACTGCGGGCCATGTCACACTTCAATTTGATTGGTCGGAAAGAGTTGTTCTTATCACAACTCTTCCCTTCCACAACTATAAATAGGGGTCTTCTTAACTCATAAAAGACACCAGAAGATATAACAAGAAGCAAGAAAGAGCTCGTGGATCAAACGCTGCAAATTCCTCCACAAGTTTCAAGCTTCAAGTTCAAGTTCAAGAAATCAAGTTCAAGCTCAAGAACGAAGAAGAAATCAAGTTCAAGTTGAAGAACGAAGAACAAATCAAGGTCAAGTTCAAGCAATCAAGCTCAAGCTCAAGAACAAGATCATCTTTCATGGAAATAAATACATATTCAAGATCAAGCTCAAAGGCCCTTGAATTTATTTACCATTGGAAAGAAGAATCAGAGGAATCATAGAGATTGTAACACTCAAATATTTGATATAAAATACTACGATTGTTGCGATATTTTCGGTCTTGATTTTATTTTCTTGACGCAAATTTATTGTCTACAGTTACATTGTGATGTAATCTTAAGTACTCTTTAGTTAGTTTATTTCATTTTAAGATCAAATCAAAGCTTAAATATCCTCACTCTATTTATAGATATAAACATATTTTTCTTTAGGTATCCTTACTCTATTTATAGATGGTAATATATTTTCTTACTCCTGAAATTTAATTGATAATTCTTAAATAGTCTAAATTTATCGATAATACTTTTAAGTGTTCTTTAGTTACTTTATTTCATTTTAAGATCAAACTAAAGCATAGATATCCTCTATTTTATATCCGCCTTTTCGTATATTTTTTAATTGTAATATTTTAGTATTATAAGGAGCAATATATATTTTCTTAGTCCTGAAACTTTAATTTATTCATTTTGTGCTGAGGGTCTATCGGAAATAACTTTTCTACCTCACATAATATAGGATAAGGTGTACGCATACGGTATACCTTATCCTTCCCAAACCCCATTTGTGGGATCGCATTGTGCATATTATTATTGTTGTTGTACATTACCTCTATTCTCTTACTTATATATATTTCTTTATATTATAAATAACTTTGAACCATTTAATGCTTTACCTATAATCCATATAATTGCCCATTGAATCCTAATCTCCAAATTTGCTATGAACTCTAGAAACAATAAAGTTTTGTTTTACAATTCAAATTCAGATGTTGTTGAGGGTAGATAACTTCATTCAATTATTTGCATCAATTATATTTTTTTTAAGTATTAGTATTAATTTCGTCGTAAAATTGTCAAGTGACTTGTTTTTAGCTTGCCACTTGACTTAATTATATTGCATACTACTTTACAAATATTTAAATTAAATTTAAGCTATTTAATACCTTACCACTAATCCAAATAATTGACCTTTGAATCCTAACCTTTACTGAACTACAGAACAAATAAGGTTTTGTTTACAATTCAAATTCAAAATATTGTCGAGTGTAGATAACTTCATTCAATTACTTCCATTACTTATGTTTCCTTTCTCTAAGTCTTAGTTATTAGTTTTGTCATAAAATTGCTAAGTAATTTATTTTTAACTTGCCATTTGGCTTAACTACATTACAAAGTACCTCCCCCCCTCTCTCTCTCTGTCATGATCCGGATTTTCCACCCTCAGGAATCATGATGGCGCCTACTCATAGAAGCTAGGCATGCCACGAAGTTTAGAAATCTATAACTTTTTCATTTTAATCCTTTTAACAACTTGCATTAACAGGTGATGAACATTTAAATAATAGCGGAAGATGAAACTTAGCGGAAGACTTAGTCTAATATAATGCCAAAATAAATATGAAAATGCCAACATGCATCTCTACCCAGAAATCGGTGTCACAACATTCACGGACTGTCTATGAATACTACATACAAATGTTTGAAGAAAAGAAATACAGTCTGTCTCGGATACAAATGAAAACATAACATATAAGTAGATAAAAGAGACGTTGGGCCTGCGGACGTCTGCAGGGCTACCTCGGGATCTCTGTGGACTGAAGGCTGGCTCCCCAAGTGCTACTGCCCAATAGCTTCTCCGGTATCTGCACATAGTGCAGAGTGTAGCATTAGCACAACCGACCCCATGTGCTGGTAAGTGTCTGGCCTAACCCCGGCGAGGTAGTGACGAGGCTACGACCAGACTCCAGATAAACCTATACAGTTATATAATATACGGCGGAAAAATAACAGAAATAACAGTCTAAATGGGAGGGGGTACATGCTTCGGGGAAACATATCAAATCCAGCAGAAACTTAAGAAAAATATGAAAGAACAACTCAGAATCTACAACCCAAACAATGATAATAGCTCTGTTGCGGCGCGCAACCCGATCCAATATAACATTTAACACTGTTGTTGGCGTGCAACCCGATCCAATATAACATTTAATAATGTTGCGGCGTGCAACCCGATCCATATTTAGCATTGTTGCGGCGTGCAACCCGATCCATATTTAGCATTGTTGCGGCGTGCAACCCGATCCATATTTAATATTGTTGCGGTGTGCAATCCGATCCATATTTAATATTGTTGCGGCGTGCAACCCGATCCATATGTATATAATATCAACAACAACTATACCAAGTATCCCGGCAAGGGATCATCAATAACTACACTGTCCCGGCAAGGGACTTAATAGTAAAATAAACACGTCCCGGCAAGGGAGAATCAGCTATAACCAATCTTAACTCAACTCCTACTCATCTCAGATAACACCAATACTCAATCACAAGTACTTTCCACGAAAACAAACTCAATCCTTACTCAATATCGAGAATCATCAATTAAAGCATCTGTAGTATCATTTTAAGAACATAACAAACTACAATTTAAGACTCACGGTCATGCTCGACACCAATGTATAGATACTCGTCACCATGCCTATACGTCGTACTCAACAAGAAACAATTAGCAAATAGGATTCAACTCCTAATCCCTCAAGCTAAGGTTAGACCGAACACTTACCTCGAACTTCCACGGCCAACTCAATCCTCAAATACCGCCCTTCCTTTCGAATTTGGCTCCAAAACAATCGAATCTATGCATTATCGACTTAATAACATCAATAAATGCTAAACAATCCAATTCCAATGCTTAATTATAGCTTTTTAATCATTCTTCCCAAAATTCAAAAATTGACCCCGGGCCCGCTTTGTCGAAACATGAGGTTCGGACCAAAATCCGGTCACTCATTCACCTACAAGCCCAAATATATAATTTGTTTCAAAATTCGACCCCAAAACGAGGTCTAAATCATAAATATATAAAAAGCCCGAACTCTACCCAAATCCCTAATTTTCTACCCTTAATCACATGTTTTAGGCCTAGAAATCTAGTGGGCGTTGATAAAAATGGAAGAAAACAAGTTAAAGATTACTTACCCAAGAGATTATGGTGAGGAAATGATTCAAAAATCGCCTAAGAGCTTTCGAGAAGAAGAGGTTTTTGAAAGTTTATGAAAATCCCGTAAGTGTTTTGTTTTTGGGACTTAAAAATAACTGGGCGAAATTACTCTACACGTTCGCGACAGACACACCGCGTTCGCGATGAGTCAAGCCTGTAGACCTTCGTGTTCGCTTAAGCGGGCTCGCGTTAGCGGAGAGGAAACTCCTCGAGCCCTCGCGTTCGCGTCCAATGGGCAGCGTTCGCGTAGAACAAATGCCCCACCCCCTGCCCAGGCTCATTTAGCCTTCGCGTTCGCGTGGCCAGGACCGCGTTCCCGAAGGGATAACCCCCCAATGCCTCAAGTTCGCGACCTGTACTACGCATTCGCGTAGAAGGGATTTCCTTTATCAAAATTTTACACATCGCGTTCGCGTGGGTCCTCCGGCGAACGCGAAGAAGGAAACATCAGAAACCCAACAGCTGAAAACCTGCAATTTTTTTTAAGTCCGAAACCTTCCGAAACACACCCGAGCCCTCGGGACTCCTAACCAAACATACACACTAACTCAATGACATCATACAAAATTATCCGTGCGATCAAGTCGCCAAAATATCCTCAATAACAACGAATTAAACCTCAAAATCAAAGAATTTTTCTCAAACTTCATAAAACATCAACTTTTGCAATTTAGGTCCGAATCACGTCAAATGACATCCGTTTTTCACCAAATTCTACAGAAACGTGTTAAATTATATATAAGACTTGTACCGGGCGTCGGAACCAAAATACAGGCCCGATACCATCATGTTCTAATCAAATTTCATTTCAAAATACTTTAAACAATTACAGAAAACAATTTTCTTTAAAAATTCATTTCTCGGGCTTGGGACCTCGAAATTTGATTCCGGGCATACGCCCAAGTCAAATATTTTCCTACGGACCCTCCGGGACCGTCAATTCACGGGTCCGGGTCCGTATACCCAAAACGTTGACCAAAGTCAAATTAATTTATTTATTAGCCAAATTTTATCATTTTTCACAGATTTCCATATTTAAGCTTTCTGGCTACGCGTCCGGACTGCGCACACAAATCGAGGTGACTTTAAATGAAGTTCTCAAGGCCTTGGAAACACAGTATTTAATTTAAAAGAAAGTGATGACCTTTTGGGTCATCACATTCTCCACCTCTAAAACAACCGTTCGTCCTCGAACGGACATAAGAAGGAAGTACCTGAGTCGGGAAAAAGATGGGGATAACGGCTCCGCATATCGGACTCGGACTCCCAGGTCGATGCCTCAGCAGGCTGACCTCTCCACTGAACACGAATAGAAGGAAAACTCTTCGACCTCAACTGACGAACCTGCCGGTCTAGAATAGCCACCGGCTCCTCCTCATAAGACAAGTCCTTGTCCAACTGGACAGTGCTGAAATCTAACACGTGGGATGGATCGTCGTGATACTTCCAAAGCATGGACACATGAAACACTGGATGCACGGCTGATAAGCTCGGCATCAATGCAAGTCTATAAGCCACCTCTACCACTCGATCAAGAATCTCGAACGGACCAATGTACCTAGGGCTAAGCTTGCCCTTCTTCCCAAATCTCATCACGCCCTTCATAGGCAACACTCGAAGCAATACCCGCTCACCGACTAGGAAAGCGAAATCTCGAACCTTGCGGTCAGCATAACTCTTTTGCCTGGACTGAGCTGAATGAAGCCTATCCTGAATGATCCTGACCTTGTCCAAGGCATCCTGAACCAGATCCGTACCTAACAACCGAGCCTCCCCCGGCTCAAACCATCCAACCGGAGACCAACACCGCCTACCATATAAGGCCTCATAAGGAGCCATCTGGATACTCGATTGGTAGCTGTTGTTGTAGGCGAACTCCGCTAAAGGCAAAAACTGATCCCACGAGCCTCCAAAGTCAATAACACAAGCTCAGAGTATATCCTCCAAAATCTGAATAGTCCGCTCGGACTGCCCTTCCGATTGGGGATGGAATGCTGTACTCAACTCGACCCGTGTGCCCAACTCTCGCTGAACTGCTCTCCAGAAACGCAAGGTAAACTGCGTACCTCAGTCCGAAATGATAGACACGGGCACACCATGAAGGCGAACAATCTCCCGGATATAGATCTCGGCTAACCTCTCAGAAGAATAGGAGACTGCCACAGGAATGAAATGTGCTGACTTGGTCGGCCTATCAACAATGACCCATACTGCGTCGAACTTCTTCCGAGTCTGCGGGAGTCCAGTAACGAAGTCCATAGTGATCTGCTCCCACTTCCACTCGGGAAGCTCAATCCTCTGAAATGAACCACCGGGCCTCTGATGCTCGTACTTGACCTGCTGACAATTCAAACATCGAGCCACATATGCAACGATATCCTTCTACATTCTCCGCCACCAATAATGCTACCGCAAATCCTGATACATCTTCGCAGCGCCCGGATGAATAGAGTACCGGGAGCTATGAGCCTCCTCTAAAATCAACTCTCGAAGACCATCCACATTAGGCACACAAACCCGACCCTGCAATATCAAGACTCCATCATCACCTATAGTAACCTGCTTGGCACCTCCATGCTGCACCGTGTCTCTAAGGACAGATAAATGGGGATCATCATACTGCTGATCCCGGATACGCTCCAATAATGAAGAACGAGCGACTGCGCAAGCTAACATACGGCTGGGCTCAGAAATATCCAACCTCACGAACTGGTTGGCCAAAGCCTGAACATCCAAAGCAAGCGGTCTCTTACCGACCGAATATAAGCTAAACTACCCATACTGACTGACTTCCTACTCAAGGCATCGGCCACCACATTGGCCTTTCCCGGATGATATAAAATGGTGATATCATAGTCTTCAAAAACTCCAACCACCTCCTCTGCCTCAAATTCAACTCCTTTTGCTTGAACAAATACTGCAGACTCTTGTGATCCGTGAACACCTCACATGCCACGCCATACAGATAATGCCTCCAGATCTTTAACGTGTGGACAATGGCTGCTAACTCCAAATCATGAACCGGATAGTTCTTCTCATAGATCTTCAAGTGTCACGAAGCATAGGCAATGACCTTGCCATCCTACATCAACACTGCTCCAAGCCCAACACGAGATACATCACAATAAACTGTATAAGGCCCTGAACCTGTGGGCAAAACCAACACCGGTGCCGTAGTCAGAGCTGTCTTGAGCTTCTGAAAGCTCGCCTCACACTCATCCGACCATCTGAACTGGGCACCCTTCTGGGTCAGCCTGGTCATCGGGGCTGCAATAGATGAAAACCCCTCCACGAACCGACGATAGTAGCCTTCCAATCCCAAGAAACTCCGAATCTCCGTAGCTGATGCTGGTCTAGGCCAGTTCTTGACTGCCTCAATCTTCTTCGGGTCCACCTGAATACCCTCTGCTGATACAACATGACCCAGAAATGCAATTGAACTCAACCAGAACTCACACTTCGAGAACTTAGCATATAACTGACTATCCACTCTAAGGTGCTGCTCGTGCTCCTCCTGGCTGCGAGAATATATCAATATATCATCAATGAAGACTATCACGAACGAATCCAAATAAGGCCTGAACACTCGGTTCATCAAATCCATAATAATGCTTTCCAGTTCTTGACTGCCTCAAAAGTTGATGTTTTATGAAGTCAAATTAATTTATTTATTAGCTAAATTTTATCATTTTTTTACAGATTTCCATATTTAAGCTTTCCGGCTACGCGCCCGAACTGCGCATGCAAATCGAGGTGACTTTAAATGAGGTTCTCAAGGCCTTGGAGACACAGAATTTCATTTAATAGCAAGTGATGACCTTTTGGGTCATCACTCTCTCTCTCTCTCTCTCTCTCTCTCTCTCTCTCTCTCACACACACACACATACACACACACACAACACACACAAACACACACACACGCGCGCGCGCGCGCACACACACACACACACACACATATATATATATATATATATATATATATATATATATATATATATATAATTTAATTCTTTTTCTTACCTTATATATAACATTGTACTTTATTTCTTATTTTGCTGCGTGAAATTTTTTTTAATTTCCAAAGTCATCAAATCTTTAGTATCTTAAGTAAATTTATTTTACTTTATTTTATATTTTAACCTACACCTAAGTATAAATAGTCATAGGCTATCTTAATCTGCATCTTTCTGTATTTTTTATCTTTCTTTCTGTTATGACTTTTTACTAAATTTTTACCTCTATATTTCTAGTAAATATAGAAGGAAAATTGATCGGATTTATATATAAATATATAGATTAGCTTTGTCAAAAATATTCTTTGATTTTATACTAAAATGCCAATTAACTTTTTTTCTAAAAATTGCTAGTTAGCTTAATATCAAGCTTGATTATCCATCTTTTAATATAATATAAATAAATTTAACTTTATTAAGATCAAGAATTAGAACTTTAATCTATTTATTACTAAAAGCTCTCACCTTTACAATGAGTAAGATCGATGAATTGACCTTTTCTACGTTAATATTATAACTCTGTAACCAATGAACTATTTATTTTGACCAAGCAACAATGAGAAAAAATCTAAATACTAAATTCAAATAGAAGTTCATGATTATATTTTTGAATGTCCCACTAATTAAGGAAGACAGTTTAAGGATTCCTTAACAAATCTACGTCTAGCAATTAGGAGACTTTGATTTCTTTTAATTCAGATTTTGATGAATAAGGATTTTTTAACAAAATTAACCACACTCTAATTATAAACTAATAAATAATTACATTATTTTATTACCTTATTCTAAAATTGCCAAGTGGCTTGTCAATAATAGCTTGCCATTTAGCTTAACCTCAATGCCAAATATATATGGTAACTTTATTCCTTTAATATATAGATAGATTTTGTCAGTTTGCCGTCCCATCCCCTACTTCTTCCACGTGTTCAAAGTTGAAAGACACAACTCACTCGTCGAAATAATATCGTTAAGAAAATTGGAATAAGTCAATAATACGGTGACTGGAACCAAAATGTATTTCTTTCGGACTCAAAGAACCGAAATGTGTGGAAAAACAAGGTGACTAAAATATATGTAAAGCCTTAGCTAAAGGCGCTATACATCAATGGCCATTTGCCCAGTTAAGTATAGCACCTTTAGTTAAGGCGTTATATTTGAACTCAAACGGGCGGGAAAGTATAGCGCCCTAACAAAAGGCTTTATAGTGTAACGCCTTTTGTTAAGGCACTATACTAACATAAATAGTCGTCCCCTTCCCCAGCAAACAGAACGGCGCCCCCCCCCCCCCCCTTTTTAACTTAAAAAAACTCGAGTGGAGCCCACCGGTCCCACAAAAAGTGTAGATTTTTTGTCCTACATCGTATCTAAAGCGTTATCTCGTAGTGGGTTGCTTGTTTCGGCTCCTGATCACCAAATCTTCAACTTTCCGAAAACTTTAAATCGAGGTATTTCGGCCTATTTTTGGTTAAAACTCATGTATAAAAAATGCCTATTAGTTGTTTTTACTGTATTCTATGTTATTTCGTGATTGTTTTGAAATATAATTAACTTGTTATTTTTTATCCAAATTATAATATTAGTGTGATATTAGTAAAATAGAGAAATTATTATTAGTTGTTAAAAATATATTAATTAGTCACTTTTTTTGTGGTATGTATTTTTTCTAGATTGTTTTGTGATTAAATGAATTTATTGTTTTTATCCGGTTTGAATGATTTATTTGCTAAAAGACTAGTAAAATAGATAGATTATTATTTTAAGAATAATTAATCTTATTTAGATGTTATTGTTGTACGTATATGAATATGTGACTTTAGTTTCCTGTAGTGGTATCTTGTGCCCTGATGCAATGCTCGTATTTGTAATGCCTTTTTGTCTAGTAAAATGTAGTGTCCTTTAGCGTAGTATCCTTGTAGTTATTGAAATTAATCATTTAATTATCTGTTAAACCCAAAAATATATGAAAAAAACTGATAGTTCAAGCACAAATTCTAACGACCCGACTGGTCGTTTTGAGAATTAATGCCCTAATCCCTTGTTAACTACTTTCCCCGTGTCTTTTTTTGCTATTGTGATTTTTTGGGATGGTTCATTTTGAGTTTCGGAGTGTTTTGGGACACGTAGTCCCTAAATGAGAGTTTAAGTCTTAGAATTTGGACCGTAGTCGGAACAGTGTGAAGACTGCTCCGGAATGGAATTCCACCGATTCCGTTAGCTCTGTTGGATGATTTCGGGCATAGGGGCGTGTCTGATTGTGTTTTTGAAGTTTGTAGCTCATTTATGCTTGAAATGTCGAAAGTTGAATTTTTGGAGTTTCGGGCTGATAGTGAAATTTTGATATCGGGGTCGGAATCCGATTTCGGTAGTTGGAGTAGGTCCGTAGTGTTGAATATGGTTGTGTGAAAAATTTGGGGTCAATCGGACGTGTTTTGGTCGGGTTTGGCATCGGTTGTAGAATTTTGAAATTTCAAGTTCATTAAGTTTGGATTGGAGGGTGATTCGTGGTTTTAGTGTTGTTTGATGTGATTTGAGGGCTTGACTAAGTTTGTTTGGTGTTTTAGGATTGGTTGGTATGTTTGGTTGAAGTACCGGCGGCCCCGGGTGAGTTTCATATGCTTAACGAATTGATTTGGGACTTAGGCATTTGGCTGAATTTGCTGCACTTGTTTTCACACCTGCGGATTTTGGAGAAGAGGAGAAGGACTTTGGCAGCTGAGATGGCAGGTGCGACACTGGGACCGCAGAAGCGGACTCGCAGATGCGGCCTAGTGCCCGCATATTCGACCCCAGCCAAGGTAAGTGGCTTTCGCACCTGCAATGATTTTTCCGCAGGTGCGAGACCACAGATGCGGCCCCATGAGCGCATAAGCGAAAATCGCTGGGCAGAAAAGAGGATTTCGAGGGTTTGAAATTTCATAACACAAAATTTGATTTAGAGCTCGGTGGGAGGCAATTTCTTGAGGGATTTTGAGGGAGAACTATTGGGTAGCTAATTCTAACTCTATTTTGATCATAATAAATTAATCCATTATTATTTTTCTCATCTAATTAAGGAATTCGAGGGTGGAGGTATGAAAATGGGGGAAAAGTTCCCCAATTGAAAATCTAAGCTTTGAATGGGAATTAGACGTCGCATTAGGATGATTTTTGTTCGAGTGAACTCGTGAGTGAATGGATGTTCATAATTTGTTACTTTTACCCAATTCCGAGAAGTGGGCCCGGAGAGGATTTTTGGGCATTTTCCTATTTTCTTGCCTTTGCATTGATTTCATTAGTTAAATTAGTTAATTGTAGCTATATTTACGTTATGTAGTTGATTTGATTAGATTTGGGCCACTCAGAGTTTGATACTCGTGGCAAGAGCGTGATTTCGGATTGATTTTGAGCTTGGTTCGAGGTAAGTGGCTTGCCTAACTTTTTGTGGGGGAACTCCCCTTAGGATTTGGTATTGTTGTTATATGAATGCCGTGTACGTGAGGTGACGAGTGCGTACACGTGCTAATTGTTGAAATAGAACCCCTTTTTCATTAAGTAAATATCTAAGTTTTCCTTTAATTGAGCAATACTAGTATATGTAGCCATCCTGTTTAGCTTAGGGAAGCATGCTTACGTGCCTTAATTGTCTTAACTGCCTTAACTGCCTACCTGGACTCTGTGCAACATGTTTAGAGTAAGGATTGCATGTCTTCTTTGATATGAATTTAATTTAAACCGTAAATTTCTTGTTGAATTGTTATTTGTATTGATTGATCGGTATGTTTACTTTGGGACTACGGAACGGTATTCCAGGAGATCCCCCGACACAATTATATTTGGGACTACGGGTTGATATCCCGGGAGATCTCCTGTACTGGATATATTTACTTTGGGACTACGGAACGGTATTCCGGGAGATCTCCCTGCACATTTACATTTGGGACTACGGGACGTTATCCTGGGAGATCCCCTGTTGCTATCTCTGTGTGCGAAGTTGTGGTGCTTTTCTGTGATTTTATTTTGTTGACTGTTAGTATTTAATCTTACTGCAATATTTCTTACTGTTTTACTTTATTACATATATAAACCAGTAGGGCCTGACCTGATCTCGTCACTACTCGACCGAGGTTAGGCTTGGCACTAACTGGGTACTGCTGTGGTGTTGTCACGACCCGAATTTCTCACCTTCGGGACCGTGATGGCGCCCAACATTGCACTCGCTAGGCAAGCCAACGTTACAGAATATTACACCTTTTCCTTTATCATTTTATAACTAATATTTAACAAGAACTATATCAGCGAAAATAAAAGCGGAAGTACATGATTTAACTAATTACTCTACATTAATGACGAATGCCGAAATAAATGCCACCCAGAATCTGGTGTCACAACTCACGAATAGTCTACAAATGCTACAAGTATTGGTCTGAAAGAAAAATATACAGCTGCCTTAGAGAAAAGTAAAACAGAATGCACTAAAGATAGGAGAGGACGCCAGGGCCTGCGGACGCCTGCAGGACTACCTTGGGTCTCCTGAATGCAGTGATAGCAACCAACCTCTCGATCAGCCACTAGCTCCAAAATCTGCACAGGAAGTGCAGAGTGCAGTATCAGTACAACCGACCCCATATACTGGTAAGTGCCGAACCTAACCTCGAGGAAGTAGTGACGAGGCTATGTCGGGGCATAACAATATATATAAGCTGCAAGAGTTTATACTAAAAACAGAAAGGAAATACAAAATGAAATAAAACAGTAACTTGCATTAAATGAATGCGGAATCCGGTCGTTCTACCAATACTCAACTATAACCAATCCTTAAGGGAGTTTCGACACCACAATAGTGAACCTCGGCATAATATGAATACGTAAACAACAAATGATAAAGCGCGCATCCCGATCCCACCATATAATCAATAACAGTACAATCATTCACCCTAACTACTCCTTGTTGCGGCGTGCAATCCGATCCCACCAGTCCATCCTTATTACTCCTTAATATATCACCCTTATTCCTCCTGTTGCAGCGTGCAATCCGATCCCACCTGTCCACCCTTATTACTCCTTGTTGCGGCATGCAACTCGATCCTACCAGACAATCACATTCACCCTTATTCCTCATGTTGCGGCGTGCAACCCGATCCCAATATATATATATATCAGCACCAATCATAAAATAGAGACAAGTGTTTCACAAGTTAACTCAACTCCTCCACAACACTTATACCTCAAACCAATACAAGGAAATATCATTTCAATTATGAAAGTTCATCAGTTAAAACTACACAGCGAGACCAACCAAAGTGTACCATGAAGCACCAATAAGCCAACATAAACCAACAATGTCACATAGTGGAACAATGGAACACTTAACAACACCAATAGAGAAACAACATTAAACAAGAGGCAATTAGACATGGAAGCATCAATAAGCAAGTAGCAAGTAAAGCAGGAAAGCAAAATGTAGGGAAACAGGGAAAGGGAATAGGCTAAACAAGTAATTTGGCGACGCATAGGTGCTCGTCACCACACCTGTACGCCACACACATGGTATTTCACATAGAAAGCAAGTTGGGGATCCCTAATCCCTCAAGTCAAGGTTAGACCAAACACTTACCTCAAACCAACAGGTATTTCAAAGCTCAATCGCCGCCTTACCTATCGATTCCACCACCAATTCACTTGTATCTAGTCATAATTAACTTAATAACATCAATATACGCTAAAGAAACCAATTCCAATTCATAATTATAGATTCCTAACATTTTTCCCAAAAAGTCAAAAATCGACCCCGGGCCCGCACTCAAAATTCAGACCAAAAACCAGATTACCCATTCACCCCCGAGCCCGGATATACAACTGGTTTTGGAATCAAGACCTCAAATTGAGGTCCAAATCCCTAAATTTCGAAATCCCTAGGTGTTGGCCCAAGAACAGGTGAAGTTTTAAAGAATGACAAAAGAACTCAGTCATGGACCAGGTCCATCGTGTGAAGCACAGTCATGATCAACCTATACATGTAAGATGCACGTGAAGGAGATAAGTCCTACTGATAAAGCAGCAATATCTCCTGATATGATCGAAAAGGTTGCATGTTAGATAAGGAGAGAAAGTCTCCTTATATGAAGAGAACACAATCCAGGATAAAGATAGTGTTAGAGTTTGATATCATCAAGAACTCTTCTGCGATAGAAGAGCAGCAACTGAGTCCAAACCAAACTCTAATTACTAACCCATTAAATAACAGTGATTGTTCTCTTTTACAGGTATTGCACATACACAGAAGTTAAACTAAATTGAGAGCAAAATAGCAAGGCGATTTTGCAAGCAATTTATGTGAGATTTGAGTGTGCACTCCTGAAGCTACTTGAACGAGATAGAAGCATCAGTTCCATTGTGTCTTTCTCTTATTCTAGTTCAATTGTAGTAGGTGGTTTAATGTTGTACCTTTCAGCTTTCATAGAAGCAATTGTATTAGGTACTTAGAGTGTTCAAGTTATAGCTAACTTGAAGTTGTCGCAACAGTTGAGGCTGTGTGCCACAACGAGATTAGAGTTAATCCTTAGGTTTACAAAGAGTTTTGTAAATGTTGTTTTGGCTCAGTGATTTTAGTGGAAGTTTGGGAAAATCCTACTGAGTAGTAGGTCATGGTTTTTTCACCTTTTGAGCCAGGTGCTTTCCACGTAAAAATATCTGTGTTCTTTACTTTCAGTATTTATTATTCCGCAAACAGTAGTAATTAGAACACCTAGAAGAACCAAGTTCTTCTATAGAGTAGTTAAGCGAAAATTGGGTACCACACAAATCACCCCCCTCTTGTGTGGCATTGATGCTTAAAACATCAATTGGTATCAGAGCAGGTTATCCTTGAAGAGGTTAACACCTTAGGAAAAGATTAAGATGAGTGCACCACCTGGAAACTGGGAAGGGCAATCCATTGCTAGGCCTCCACTCTTCAATGGTCAGTACTATTCCTGGTGGAAGAACAGGATGAGAGATCAAATCATAGGAGAGGACTATGAACTCTGGGACATAGTCACCGATGGTCCTTTGGCAACTACAAAGAAGAATGAGGAAGGAGTGGATGTGCCAAAGACAAGAGCTGACTGCACTGCTGAAGATTTGAAGAAATGGGAGAAGAATGCCAAGGCCAAGAAATGGCTTGTGTGTGGACTAGGTCCAGACGAGTACAGCAGGATTCAAGGTTGTACTACTGCAAAGGAAATATAGGACACTTTACAAGTGGCTCATGAAGGAACTCCTCAAGTAAAGAGATCAAGAGGAACACTGCTATACTCTCAATATGAGAACTTCAGTATGAAGGAAGGAGAATCTATCCAGTAGATGTACATAAGGTTCACAACACTAACCAATGAACTTAAATCTCTTGGTAGAATTATACTTGAAGAAGACAAGGTTGAGAAAATCTTGACAAGAGTCTTACTAGTGACTTGGGAAAGCAAAATCACTGCTATTCAGGAATCAAAGAGCATTGCTACCCTCAAGCTGGATGAACTGATTGGAAACCTCACTGCCTATGAACTAAGAAGGCAAACCATGAAAATGGATGCACCCAAAAAGGAAAGAAGTTTGGCTCTCAGAATAGCTGAAGGTGCAGATCTGGAGGATGATGAAGTAGCCATGATCACTAGAGATTTCAAAAAGTACCTGTTGAGAGGAAAGGGTTCTTCAAGAGGTGCAACCTTCAATAAACCTAAGGCTCCTGAAAAATAGACCAATGAGGGCTGCTACAAATATGGTAAGACTGATCACATGATCAAGAACTGTCCTCAATGGGAAATTGAGTGGAAGAAGGAAATGGCTGAACGAAGGAATAGGAAGAAGGAATAGGTTCAACCCGAAAAGAACAAAGGATCAACAAAGTCTATGGTTGTTGCGTGGGGAGAAACATCAGATGAAGACTCAGAAGATGAAGCTAGAGATGAACAAGCACTTATGGCCATCGGAGATTCAGATGATGAACAAGAGGTAAATGTCCTTCATCTCAAAGACAAGATTAAATTCCTGTCTAAAGAAAGGTTGTCTGAACTATTGCTAGACTTCATTGATGAGTTTGAAATAATTAACAATGAGAAAAAGGAACTGTCTAGGGAATGTGTAATCCTAAAAGCCAAGTGCAAGAATCAAGAATCTAGGGCTAATGAGAGTGACAGTAAAAATGCTGAGTTGAAGAACCAGGTTCTTGAACTTGACACCAGTGTCCTAGAGCTTAGGTCTGAGAATTTAAAATTAAAACTAGGAACAGGTAAGAAGAAAGATGATCACACTCATCTCACTCTAGAAGAAAACTTAGGAAAAATGAATGATGAGATGTACAGGAAGGATGAGCAGATAAAAGCCTTAAAAGAAGATCTAGGGAAGGTAAAACATGAACTAGACAGAACTTGCAAATGGAACAAAGCTTCTGATGCACTTTCCTGGCTACAAGAACATCACAGTAGCAACAAAAGAGGACTTGGCTATGGGACTCAAACACCTAAGTGGGATCCTAAAAGCAAGTACCTCACTCTTCCTGAGAACAAAATCTGCACACACTGTGGCAAGACTGGCCATTACAAAAATAAATGTAATGCAAAAGAAGGCTAGTCAAAAGAACAAAGCTTTTGTTCAAGAGAAAAATAGGCTGCCTAGGTGGGCTAAAAGGAATTTGATTTATCCCTTTGCCTATAGAAAGGGACCCAAAATAGTTTGGGTTCCTAAGACTAACCCCTGATTTCTTTTTGCAGGCCCAAGTGAAGGGAAGTAGCCAAATATGGTACATGGATAGTGGCTGCTCAAAACACATGACTGGAAGCAAGAACCAGTTCCTTTCACTTGAGGACCTAAAAGGAGGTAATGTCTCCTTTGGAAATGGAAAGAAGGGTGAAATTATTGGGGTTGCAAAGGTAGGTAAGACAGACTCACACTCCATTGAGAATGTCTACTTGATAGATGGCTTAAAATACAGCCTAATCAGTGTGTCACAACTGTGTGACAGAGGTAACCTTGTAGCATTCACCTCTACAAAATGCTTTGTGATCAACCTTAACACTGACGAGATTGTTTTGCAGGGAAAAAGAGTGAACAATATTTACATTGTAGATTTGTCTACTCTTTCAGAAAATGAACTCACATGCCTAAGTGTTTTGGATAATGATCCCCTCCTATGGCACAAAAGACTTGGTCATGCTAGTCTGAATCAGCTAAACAAATTAGTCTCTAAGGACTTAGTGATAGGGCTACCTAACATCAAGTTTAAGGAAGACAAAGTTTGTGAGGCTTGTGCAAGGGGGAAGCAGGTAAGATCATCCTTCAAAAACAAGAAAATGGTAAGCACAACCAAGTCATTGGAACTGGTTCATATGGATCTCTGTGGTCCAATGAGAACCTTGAGCAGAGGAAGAAAGAAATATGTGATGGTGCTAGTTGATGATTGTTCTAGGTTTACCTGGGTACTATTCTTAACATCTAAAGATGAAGCATTTGACATGTTTACTGCTTTTGTTAGGAAAACTCAGAAACAATTAGGTAATCAACTTGCATCCATAAGGTCTATCATGGAACTGAATTTGAAAATGCTAAGTTTGCTGAATTTTGTGATGAGAATGGTATAAATCATAACTTCTCTGCCCCTAGGACTCCTCAACAAAATGGAGTAGTTGAAAGAAAGAACAGGACCCTTGAAGACATGGCTAGGACTAGCTTCTTTCTAGTAAACTGCCTCATAGCTTCTGGGCAGAGGCTATAAATACTATTTGTTGTATTACCAATAGATGCATGACTAGACCTCATGTACAGAAGACTCCCTATGAGTTACTTAAAGGGAGAAAATCCAATATATCCCATCGTAGGGCATTTGGATGCAAGTGCTTTGTGCACAATAATGGAAAGGACTCCCTAGGTAAGTTTGATCCCAGAAGTGATGAGGGAGTATTCTTGGGATATTCTTCACATAGCAAAGCATATAAAGTATACAATAAAAGAACTTTGTGTGTGGAAGAAAGTGTGCATGTTGTGTTTGATGAAACTAACATTCTTTCTGAGAGACAAGAACATGAAGATGAAGCTATTGGATTGGTAAAGGATTTGACAGAATTCACAGCACAGGCTAAAGAGGCAGCAAAAGAAGGAACATGTGATGGAATAGGTTCTTCCACCCAGGGCAACCTGACAGGGGGAACTGATCAAGGAGGAATTGAAACTAATCCTCTAAAAGAATCTGTTCATGATCCTGTTCCTCAGCAACAGAACATGGGAGAAACATTTAGCAGAAATCAGATGATTGTGAGATCTCACAAGTATCAAAGTTCTCATCCCATTGAGAACATAATCAATGATCCAACATCTGGAGTCAAAAACAGATCACAATTAAAGAATCTGTGTGCTTTTGATGCCTTTCTATCTCTTATTGAACCTAAAAATGTTGTTGAGGCTTTGCAGGATGCAGATTGGGTGAATGCAATGCAAGATGAACTCAATCAGTTCGAAAGAAGTCAAGTTTGGCATCTAGTTCCAAGACCCAAGGACAGATCAGTTATAGGTACAAAATGGGTCTTCAGAAACAAACTTGATGAAGATGGAACAGTTACAAGAAACAAGGCAAGACTGGTGGTCCAAGGTTACAGCCAAGAGGAAGGCATAGATTATGATGAGACTTTTGCTCCAGTTACAAGACTAGAGGCAATAAGACTCCTCATAGCCTTTGCAGCACACATGGAATTCACTCTTCATAAGATGGATGTCAAAAGTACCTTCCTGAATGGCTACTTGAAAGAAGAAGTGTTTGTGAAACAACCTCCAGGGTTTGAGAGCAAGGAATGTCAGGCTCCAAGAGCATGATATGAACGACTGTCCAAATTCCTGCTTGAACATGGCTACAAAAGAGGTAAAATTGACAGTACCTTATTCTTAAGGGAAAAAGGTAAGGATCTCCTTGTGGCACAAATATATGTTGATGACATAATCTTTGGGGCCACCACTGATAAGCTAAGTAAGGATTTTTCAAAACTAATGGGGAGTGAGTTTGAAATGAGTATGATGGGTGAGCTTAACTTCTTCTTAGTCTTACAGATCAAACAAAGTCCTAATGGAACCATGATCCATCAGCAGAAGTATGCAAAAGAGCTAATCAAAAAGTTTAAAATGGAAGAATCAAAAGAAATAGACACACCCATTGCAACTGCCACTAAATTAGACATTGATGAACCTGGTTCGTCAGTTGATCAAAAGTTGTATAGGGGTATGATTGGTTCACTCTTGTATCTTACTGCCAGCAGACCTGACATTGTTTTCAGTGTAGGGCTTTGTGCTCGCTTCCAGGCTAATCCAAAAGAGTCTCACTTGACTGTTATCAAGAGGATACTAAGATATTTGAAAGGCACCACTGATCTGTGTCTTTGGTATCCTAAAGGTAGTAATTTCAATCTAGTAGGATATGCTGATGCTGGTTATGTTGGTTTCCTTGTGGATAGGAAAAGCACCTCAGGTATGACTCACTTTCTTGGTTCATGTCTTGTATCATGGGCCACTAAAAAGCAAAATTCAGTGGCCTTATCCACTGCTGAGGCTGAATATGTTGCTGTTGCATCTTGTTGTACCCAATTGCTATGGATCAAACAACAGTTGGTAGATTTTGGAATTGAAGTTGGTTGCATTCCTATATTCTGTGATAACACTAGTGCTATAAGTATGACAAAGAACCCTGTTCATCATAAGAGGACTAAGCACATAGATGTTAGACACCACTTCTTGAGAGATAACTATGAGAAAGGAATGATCTCTATAGAATTTTGTGCTACTAATAAACAAATTGCTGACATCTTCACTAAAGCACTGAGTAGAGAAAACTTTGAGAGGAACAGGTTAGAATTAGGGATGATTAAGATCACCTAATAGGTCCAGTTCAGAATGTACAATGAAAAAAATTGAAAATATATTTTTTTGGCGAGGAATTCTGAACTTGTGTAAATATCTAGATTAATTCTTACTCAGCTTCATACTTTAATTAGTATACTCCTGTGACATAAGTTTATATGACTCACTCATCTCTTACAAAATTTTCTCTATTATGGCATTTGAGGCATGTTCAGGAGAGTTCTAAATGAAGAACCTGGTTCATCAGTATGGGCTCATATGAAAGCTCAGGTATGTTTTCTATACTCTGCACAATTAGAAACATTAACGTTTCAATCACGAGCAGAAGTCCTATACTTGTCAAATTCCTAAAAAATTCTATCTGTTGGCATTGAACTAGTTCCCTCCATCTAGAACTCTAAACCGTAATTTTTGCCTAATATCTAGGGAAGCCAAATAGATCATTCAGAATCAGGAATTTCAGGTTGATTAGACTCTTATTTGACCACTGCAACAGGCTGCCGTTACTCATTAAATGTGTAATTCACTTTAAATACACATCAATTCTACAGCCTTCATCATAGCTCCAAACTGTCAAAAACTTGTCTTCACTATCACCTGCTCTCTTCTCAAAAATTCCCAAACTCTTTCAAGAAATCGACCATTATGTCTAATCCACAAGAAAATCCTGGAACTTCTCCACCACCATCTCCCTCAAATTCATCCTCATCTACTCCCTCCAATGTATCTCCAAAACCTAGACTACGAAGGCAGAAAATGCTTGCTCGAAAGACTGTAGCATCTGGGGCATTGAGAAAGGCTTTAAACGAAAGGTTGAAAGCAAGCCAAATGAAGCAAAGCAAAACTCCAAATTCCGACTCCAGCTCTGAGTTTGAATCATATCAATCAGCGACTGAGGGGGAAGGACATGGGTCTTCTAACTCTGAGAAGACTCAAGAATCCTCTACTGAGGTAAGTTCATCTTTGAATGAAAACTTAGAGACTAGGTTTGTTCTGGTTGGACCAATTAGGGATGTTGAATTGCCTGAGAAACATAGGAGTGGAGGTAAAAAGAATTATGAAAAAGAAAAAGACAGAGAGGGTGCATGTGGTAAAGAAAGGGGAATTGGGAATAGTGTAGTACCTGCTATTTGTGGGGTTGAACATGAAGGGGTAGAAGCGAGTGGCTTGAAGTCAGGGGAAGTGGGTCTGGGCAAGCTGCTGAGGGGTTGGTTCATCTGAGCAAACATAGAGATGAACCTGTTTCATCTACTGAAGAGACCTTGGCTGATCTACTGAAAAAGGTTGGGGCAAGCTATGACCCAAAGAAACTTAGAACTCCCACAACAAAAGCACCAAATGTTCCCAAGCCTTCCAAGAAAAGAAAGGCTTCATCCCCAACACCTACTGCCTCTTCAGTGCCTAGGGGTAGAGCTACAAGAAGCAGGGTAAAACAGAGTGAAGCTGATCTACAAAAAGCCTTAGAAGAAAGTAAGAAAAAGAAAATGGAGAAGGGAAAGGGAAAGATTGCAGAATCCTCAGAGGCTGTTGAGGAAGAGGAGATGGAACTGGTCCATCAAGAAAGGGGTACAACAGTGAAGGTTCCTACCCCCAAGTCCAAAAGGCCCAAGACTTCCTCTAAGAAGTCTTCCTCTGTGTCTGAGGCTGTTGAACCTTCACTGGCCAAGAGGACAAGATCTGTTGTGAAAAACAAACAAGCAAAAATTTTTGATGATGAAGAATGGAGTGGAGAAGAAGAAGAAAATGAATCTGAAAAGGAGCAGGACAGGGTTGCCATGTTTGGCAGAAGGAAAATTTTAAAAGGAAGACTGTTGAAAGACCTGGTGCAACCAGGAATGATTAGGTTGGTAGATGCCTTAGCAGCTCAGGGGTAGAAGGACATGGTCCTTCAGATGGATGGTAGGCTTGCCAGGAATGAGCTGATTGGATTTATGGCAAATGTTGTGGTTAAGGATGGCATAGTTAGAAGCCTGGTGAAAGGAGTTCAAGTGCAGTTTGATGCACAGAAACTAGGAGAGATTCTGGACATACCCTCTGAAGGGTTTGATGACTATACAAGGCAAAGGTGGCCTTGCCTAGACTCCCTCCCTACTGTCCTTGAAATCACCAAGAGGTTTTGTGATTCAGCAGAAGTGAATGAAGCCCGGGCTGTGCAGAAGAGTGAAATGAGGCCTGAGCACAAGGTTGTGTTTGAATTTGTCAACAAGTGCTTATTGCCCAGACAGGAGAGAAGGCACACTGCTAACTACATGGATCTGGTCCTTATGGAGTGCCTGGAGAGAGGAAAACAAATCAATTGGCCTGCTTTCATTGTCAAGCTACTAGACAGGGTCATAAATGGCTCCAGGGCTCATGCTACTCCATATGGCTTCATACTAACCACAGTTCTGAACAGGTTGAATATGCCTCTAAAGAAATGGGAAATGGCCTCAAGCAAGGAACACTTTGGCATCAATACTCTGCTTGCTTGTGACTATCCAGTCAATGCCATCTCAAATGAACCTGGTTCATCCCAGAGGACACCCATCAACAGCAAGGTTAGGAGTCTGGTTCAGGAATGTGCAGCCAACGATGCTGAAATAGAAAGGCTCAAGGCACGTGTGGTTGAAGTGGAAGCTGAGAGGGATGGTCTCAGATCTGAGCTTGCCAAAGAAAAGGAGAAGAATGATGGAATTCTTCAGAACATTTGAATCTTCTCCAAAACCAATCTCAACCCTCTAGTTCCTCCAAGCCTTAGGACTCCTAGATCCTGTCTCCTGCACTTGTTTAGTACCCCCAGCGACCCAGATTAAGGATGTTTCTATCTTTCTGATTTTTTGCTCATTGTTGAATATTTCTTTCTTTTTGTGGATTGTTGGTGGCAACATATCTCTATAATGATTATTCTGACCTTGATAGTTTAAATATGTTTGTTAGATTACTGGTGATTGCACCATGATTGCACTTGCAGTTGCACCAGTGGCCATGAGTGTTTATTAAAATCCGGGATTCACATTGCGTATGCAACTTTTCGATGATGCCAAAAAGGGGAAGAGATATTGTGATTTACATATTCTGAAATAAGTGATGTTTATAACCTAATTAACCTGGTCCTTGATGATAAGTGAATTTTCTAAGTTTAGTGTTGATGGTTAAGCTGAGTTCTTACAGGTTTCGAATCAGTAAAACACACAGAGTTTGTCATCATCAAAAAGGGGGAATTTGTTGGCCCAAGAACAGGTGAAGTTTTGAAGAATGAAAAAAGAACTCAGTCATGGACCAGGTCCATCGTGTGAAGCACAGTCATGATCAACCTATACATGTGAGATGCACGTGAAGGAGATAAGTCCTACTGATAAAGCAGCAATATCTCCTGATATGATCGAAAAGGTTGCATGTTAGATAAGGAGAGAAAGTCTCCTTATATGAAGAGAACATAATCCACGATAAAGAAAGTGTTAGAGTTTGATATCATCAAGAACTCTTCTGCGATAGAAGAGCAGCAACTGAGTCCAAACCAAACTATGATTACTAACCCATTAAATAACAGTGATTGTTCTCTTTTACAGGTATTGCACATACACAGAAGTTAAACTAAATTGAGAGCAAAAGAGCAAGGCGATTTTGCAAGCAATTTATGTGTGATTTGAGTGTGCACTCCTGAAGCTACTTGAACGAGATAGAAGAATCAGTTCCATTGTGTCTTTCTTTTATTCTAGTTCAATTGTAGTAGGTGGTTTAAAGTTGTACCTTTCAGCTTTCATAGAAGCAATTGTATTAGGTACTTAGAGTGTTCAAGTTATAGCTAACTTGAAGTTGTCGCAATAGTTGAGGCTGTGTGCCACAACGGGATTAGAGTTAATCCTTAGGTTTACAAAGAGTTTTGTAAATGTTGTTTTGGCTCAGTGATTTTAGTGGAAGTTTGGGAAAATCCTACAGAGTAGTAGGTCGTGGTTTTTTCACCTTTTGAGCCAGGTGTTTTCCACGTAAAAATATCTGTGTTCTTTACTTTTAGTATTTATTATTCCGCAAACAGTAGTAATTGGAACACCTAGAAGAACCAGGTTCTTCTATAGAGTAGTTAAGCGAAAATTGGGTACCACACAAATCACCCCCCCCCCTCTTGTGTGGCATTGACGCTTAAAACATCATTAGGTTCTACCCAAAAACATCGAATTCCACCAACGAAAACCCTATATTCTAAGATGAAATCTTGTAAAAAGTTGAAATATATAGAAAGAAATAAGTTAAGAATCATTTACCTATGATTCGGGGAAGAACTTGCTCTAAGAAAATCGTCTCTTGAAGTTTAGGTTTTGAAAAATGGATGAATGAACCAAAAATCCCGTCTAAGTTATGTTTTGAACAGTTGCAGGTATCGCATTTGCGATCACAGGTTCGCAAATGCGAACTCGCAAATGCGACTAATGCTTCGCAAATGCAAAGCTTTGCCTGGCCTGCTGCCTTCGCAAATGCGAACAATTGTTCGCAAATGCGGCCCTGTTCCAGTCGCAATTGCAATAATGAGCTTCGCAATTGCGAAGATCCCCTTTCCAGATCTGCAACATACCAAAAAATTTCCTTAAGGCTCAAAACACTCCGTAGCCTATCCAAAACTCACCCGAGCCCTCGGGGCTCCAGACCAGACATGCACACAAGTCTTAAAACATCATACGAACTTGCTCATACGATCAAAACGTCAAAATAACACCTAGAACTATGAATTAAACACCAAAACGCATGAAATATTCAAGATAGTTCAAACTTCCTATTTTCTCAACCAATGGTCCGAATCACGTCAAATTACTTCCGTTTTCCACCAAATTTCACAAATAAGGTCTAAACATTATAACGGACCTGTACCGGGTTGCGAAACCAAAATACGGGCCCGATACCAACAATATCAAATATTATTCAATTTCCAAAAACCATCATATTTTTTTCAGTTAACAAGTTTCTTCAAAAATTTATTTCTCGGGCTAGGGACCTAGGAATCCAATTCCGGGCATATGCCCAAGTCCCATATTTTACTACGGGCCCTCCGGGACCGTCGGACTACGGGTCCGGGCCCGTTTACCCAAAATGTTGACCGAAGCCAACTAAAATTATCTTTTTAAGCCAAAAATCATCTTTTCTTAAAAATAATTTCCATATAAAATCTTTCCGGATACGCGCCTGCACTGCGCACACAAATTGAGGAGAAAGAAAATGAGGTTTTCAAGGCCTCGAAACATGGAATCGGATTCTAAAATAAAAGATGACCCTTTGGATCATCACATTCTCAACCTCTAAAACAACCGTTCATCCTCGAACGGACATAGAAAAGTACCTGAGTCGGTGAAAAGATGGGGATATCTGCTCCTCATTGTCGCGCCCCTTTTTTCTCGCGAAATTGGGTTTATGATATTTGGTTGGGACAACTCTTTCCTTTTGGAAAGGGGGTTTGCATTTTTGAAGAGTCGCCACCTAACGATTTAAAGTGCTTAGGGCACCTATAGGGTTCATTTATAACTACGTTTGGTAACCAGAGACAGGGTAAGGGCTTGAAATTATCCTTAGGGGAAGGTGTTAGGCACCCCTTAGGATCCACTAGTGTGGTTCCCGGCCAAATAGCTTTCGTGAATTTGTAGAATTAGCAAATAAACAAGTATGGCTCAAATAGTAGGGGATTTAAGTTTAAATACATGAATGTTTGAAAAGCAATTAATGAACAAGCAAGATTTTGAAAAGAATTACAATCTAAGCATATTTGGGAATGTAAGGGGGTATCCTAGGTTTGTTTATAATATGGATCACATCAATGCAATACCCGGTATAACACTCTTCAAAGAGGGGCTACAAGTGGTATTAATGCACCGGTCATCATATCCATATCTACCCTTTCCCGCCCCATGAAGGTAATTAAAGTGAGGGTTGGTCTCGACCCCTATTGCATGCTGCTACCCGTCCATTCCTATCAATCCCGGAAGGATTTAGGACTCCTATCCTATAAAAGGGGGGGGGGGGGGGTTCTAGGCAGACCCTCAAGTTTAAAGGTAAAATACTAAGGCGACATATAATAAACAAGTAGGACTTCAATTAAGGGGAGCATGGAAAACAAATGAAAGGCTCAGATATACCTCCACACACAGTACACATAAACAACATGACTCATACACAATTAAGGTCTAAATTCAAATCCTAAGCATGGTATCTAAGTGATAACAACAGAGTCAGATTTATCACATGACTCAGAGAAGAAGTCCTAAGCAAGCTTGCCTACTAATTTTTAATATGCTGACAGTTAAACATTAATCACAAAGACAGTTCTGGTTTTTGTTTTAAAATTGATTACCTAAGACTTGCCATAGCGTAAAATAATATGTAGCAGTTACCAAAATTATTAAAAAAAAAGTTTGGAAGTTATTTTACCTAAAGCATGTTGTTCTAAATGTTGCAATGACATGCAGGGATTGTGACCAATTTCACTCAAACAGGATAACCAAACATGAGACTATCTTATGTCCTTTTTCATGCATCAGTATTTTAACTAGGTGTGATTGAGCGAGCATGAACAAGATCCTAAAACAGTGTATCTAACGTGCACATATGAAAATGCAGAATGACTGCAGAATTCCTAAAACATGGTTTCTAAATGCCCAAAGAGTTACATCATGACTTCAAGACGTGCAGGAGCAACAGTTTTATGTTGATGATGTTATTTAGCCTAAAGCAGGATTTCTAAGTGGTAAAGTGATGCCAAATGAGATGCTGAAACAGTAGAACCTAAGAAGCATGGTTTAGATACATGATATGCTTTGCATGTATTGTTCCTACATGTGGATTCTAATGCACACATAGGAAATGTAAACCTAAGACATGGTTTCTGCCCTTTGATGTTGATAGCATGTATAATGTCACGACCCTAAATCCCAACCCGGTCGTGATGGCGCTTCTCGTGGAGACAAGGCCAGCCGGCCCACCTCCAATTCACTTTAAACAACTAAAACAATTACTACTAAGTCTTTAATCAGAAATAAAATCCCAAAATGAGCATTTAATAATATAATTTGCGGAAATAAAAACCAACACAGCCTGACATCGTGGTGTCACCGGTCATGAGCATCTAAAACAAAATACAAGTCTGGAGTCTAATCCACTACTATATAACTGAATCAAAAGGAACTAAGATAGAGGGAGAATGCACTGGGCTGCGAATCGCCAAGCAGCTACCTAGTTAATCTCCGAAGACCTGCTGGAACTATCAACCCTCAGGAGCAGGACCTGTAGCACCGAAATATGCACACAAGGGTGCAGGGAGTAAAGTGAGTAATCCAACTCAGTGAGCAATAAAAATAAATGAAGACTGAGTAATATAAAACCACGTAAGGCACAACATTAAGCTAAAGAGGCATAGCAAAATCAGTAAATATAATTAAGAAATGAAATTTCATAAACATTCTTTAAACAGTTAAACAATATACAGGAAGAACAACAGAAAAGTAAACACATAATAACTGCCTCTCAGGCATAGTAACAACAGAATCAGCCCCTCGGGCAATGTCATAGAACAATACCAGCCCCTCGGGCTATATCTCATATCACAATGGGTACCCGCGCTCACTGGGGGTGTACAGACTCCGAGAGGAGCCCCTTACGGCCCAAGCGCAATATCAAGCCATCTCGTGGCATCATAAACAAGCTCTCGGCCTCATATCAATCACAAGCCACCTCGTGGAGTACAATCTCAGGCCCTCGGCCTCATTATCATAATCAGTATATCACTGTTGCGACGTGCAGCCCAACCCAAAAGTATCCTCACAACACAGACCCTTGGCCTTACTCAGTCAGAATCTCATAAGCCCTTCGGGCATCAGTAAAACATGAAGCTCATCTCAAAATATCTTTAAAAATTATCATTTAATGTGTTTAAAACAGAATAACATAGCTGAGTTCTGAAAGTAGTAAAAAATATAGCATGACTGAGCACTAGTATAAAATCAAACAGTGAGGAAGATAGGTTATGGACCCGAATCCATTAGTATGGAACATTTTCTTTTCCAAGTGAAATCCCCTAGTATATGAAAGAGTGAAAAAGTGATTTCGTTGTTGTGGAAGAAGAAGCCTTCGTATCTTAATGCATGTATTTAATTTATTCGGAGCTATTAGAGTGGGATCCACTTTTTGGGGAATATGAGTCGAAGCAATAATAAGAATATTTCTAGTAGAACATCTTTCACAATCCCTGGAGAGATGGTTCACTAATAGACCGAGGGCTAAGTCATTCGACTCATTCACATCCAGATCATGAATGTTTGGAATCCATATTATGCAAGGAGACATTGCTTTTGCTAATTCGAATTGAAGGGTGATATAAAATCGGTCTATTTCCGGCATCATATCCATAGTTAGACCATTCATCCTAGTTAGCAGTTCCAGCTCCGTATCAAGGTCACGATCGATATCATCACTAGCATCAAGATTGTCACTATCATCAATATCGTCACTATCATCAATATCGATCTCATCAAGAAGAAAACCTTTAGGCTTGTTATCCAGGAACTTGTTCAGAAATACCGTAATGAAAGGAACATAGGAGTTTGTCGCTAGGTATTTGACCAAATAGGATCGTCCAGTTCCTATAGAACCTATCACTAAAATACCCCTAGAGGGGGATAAGGCTAAGCGGAGCGAAAAGGGTTTTCCATGAGATGGGAAATGAAAACTATTTTCCCCACACGAAGTTTGTGAATAAGTGATTGTCTGATAATGAGCAAGGAATATCCGTCTTTCTGCTAAACAGGATGGATTGAACTCATAATTCATTAGATGCTTTTTATGAATGTCAACTAAGTATCGTAAGTAAATTGCTCCCGGTTGTTCAATCATTTGATAACCAGAGTCATTCTTTGATAAACGATCACTATGAGTCAGACTCAATAGAATTTGATCAATCCTATTTTCTGTCGTTAAGGTGGAGAACTGAACCAAGAATTCTCTTTCTTCATCATCAATCGAATCACTGTTCGCGACCCAGGATTCTATTTTATCATCAATCCAATCCCCGTTCACGTTTTTTCTTTTTCTTATCAATGAATAGATCTCTTTACTTGTATGACTTAGATGTCTCGTATTTCTCGAAAAAGTGATTCGATTGATGGGATTTGGTATGAGATCGATGATCTCGATGAGATTGATATCCCAATCTTTCTTCTTAGAACGTATTGATTTGACCCCATAAGCGGGACCAAGCATGTTGCCGCCAGAAGCAGAACCCCGTATTTCTTCTAGAGAATCTCCTAATTGTTCCAGAGCAACTAGAAAGAGATTCTTTAACCAGAAAGAATTCGGTTCAGATGTAGGATACCTATCCAGAAGTTTTCGCAACTCAATCATAGATGATGGAATCATCAAAGATTTGACCTTTTCGAACTCTGTCTGTAACTCACTAGAGGCCCGGGAAACAAAGAGAAGATGTGTACGAACGAGATATCCAGCAACAAGAAGAAGGAAAAGGATTGAATAGAGGAACTCCCGAGCATTTGGCGATCTCAGATGTGTCGATATCAATGGTGACTCATTATTTCGATGAATCATTTCTTCGGACAGAAGAAGATTATGTAAACACTTACTCGAGATCTCACTTATCAGATTCCATTGTGGAAGACACAATTTTTTCTGAAGAATTCGCCATGATATACCTGATCCATGCATAATATCATGAAAAATGGATACAAATTTTTGACTGCTACTTAGTATTGGCAATAGGTCTGAAAAAGTATCTAAAAATATCAAATTTAGATATTTGTACCCTGTCGAAGTAAGGAACCATGGCATATATGTTTGGAATAGATTCCATTTTGAGAGAGTTGAAAAAGCACTATCTCGTTGAAAGGTTCTATACATCTGCCCTTTCTCAACGCATTTCTTTAGACAAAGACTCCGTTTTTTCCTCTTTTCGGATGATAAATCTTTCTCAGAACATGGAGTGTGAATCAAGCCCATGTTTGAATTGAAATTGAGATACTGATGCAAGTTCTTCCCTTCTGAATCAGATAGATTCATATCTGAAAGAGGTTGGCAATAAGTTCTTTCAAAATTGACTATTTGCCCCTCTGTTAGAGGTGTTCCAGAAATGTCTGCGATCGAGTAAATAGCTCTATGAACGAATGGATCGGATCGACTTAGAAAATGGAAAGATTTGTACAAGTTATACGTTTCGTCACCACTTTGTGGAAAATCGTTAGGTATGAATATGTTAGATACCTGTGACTCGATTGGTGAAATAGTATCTCTCCCCCAAAAAGCATGTTTTTTTTACCGACGCACAAAGAAAATATTTTGTTGCGAATGAACAAGATATTGAGGAATTGTCCATACGTAAAATCAGAATTATTGATACGGGCCTTTTCTACAGAAAAGGGGAATCTTGTGTTCCAATAGAAGCAGAGGCATTTAGCCCAAAATATAATAATATTAAACAATTAACTGTCAAATACGCAGTAAAATAGTCATTTGGGATGGACTAAGTCACAATCCCCAACGGTGTACGACCTCACGCTCGTCATCTAGCATGTGTCTCACCTCAACATAGTCGAATGCTAGGAAATTCTGGGGTTTCATACCCTCGGGACATCATTTAAAATCATTACTCACCTCGAACTAGCCCGAAAAGCTACTCTGCAACACGCTTGCCTCTCGAACCAACTTTCGAGTGCTCCAAATCTACCAAGTTCAGATTCTTATCATCAAATTATGCTAAACGAATGAATTCCAATTGAAAAATATCGATTTTAAGCACAAAACCCGAAATCAGTCAAAACCCGACCCCCGGGCCCGCGTCCCGAAACTGGACAAACTTTATACGAAAATGTTCTTCATCATCTCTCGAGTCCGTACATATAAAGAACTCGAAAATCGGGTTTGACTCCTCAAATCATCCCTAGAAGGTCTCATAATCTCAAGTCCTAACTCCACCTTTTTCTACTTAACTCAAAAATAGGAAGAAATCACTTACCTAGTGTTGCTTGGTGAAAATCTCTCCTTGAGCTCTCCAAAATCGTCCAAGCCAAATGAAAGAAATGAAAGAAATGGGCTAAAACTCGTGTTTAAAACAATCTGCCCATGCTTCATCGAGTTGTACCTTGCGCTGTGCAAGTTGTACATCCGATTACCATTTTTCCCAGCTGTACACCTTCTGTTAAAACGCCCATAACTCATTGTGGAAATATCCAAATGACAAACGGTTTGAATATTTAGAAACTAGACTCAAAGATCTTTCATTTGATAGGTTGTAAACTATATAACTCTCTATATATTCCGAGATATGAGCTTCTAAAGTCGGCTCCATGCATCAGAAATTTTGTCAAAACTGCTCTACCAGCTATCTTCAATCGATCATAACTTTCTAATAAAATGTTCAAATCATGAATGGTTTAACTTTCTGGAAACTAGAATGCAAGGCTACAACTTTCATATTTTGCAAATTTTCTGATTCCTTATAGATTGCAAGATATGAGCATCCAAACTCAACTCCTCGCATCAGAAATTTTCTGGTGAACAGCTGAAGCTCAAAAATCTACAACTTTTCCAAAGCATGAAATAGTCCGTTTAACCACCCGAAACTCACCCGAGGCCACCGGGACCTCAACCAAGCATGCCAACATATCCCATAACATCATCCAAACTTTTTCCAACCTTCGGAACGCTCAAAACAACATCACAACACCAAATTCGCATCGGATTCAAGCTTAAGAATTTCAAAATCTTCTAAATTACGCTTTTGATAAAAAAACCCAACCGAACCACGTCCGAATGACCTGAAATTTTGCACACATATCCCAAATGACACAACGGAACTACTGCAATTCTCGTATTCTGACCCCTATATCAAAATCTCACCTATCAACCGGAAAACGAACTCAATTTCGCCAATTCAGGCCTAAATCTACTCCGGACCTCCAAAACACATTACGATCACGCTCCTAAGTCCCAAATCACCTAACGGAGCTAACCAAATCATAAAAATTCCAATCCGAGATCATATACTAACAAGTCAAATCTTGGTCAAACCTTTCAAATTTCAAGCTTCAAACTGACAACTGTTCTTCCAAATTTATTTTGATCACCCTGAAAACCAAAACCATCAATTTACATAAGTCATAATACACTACACGGGGCAAGTCATGCCCGAGAACTGGCGTGCAAAGTGCAAAAGATCAAAATGACCGATCGGGTCGCTACATCTAACTACCTTCCCCTTTTCACTAGCCAGCCCCAATACTTGTTTACGACAGATTATTACAGACCAATAATGAAGTGAATTACATAAGTAGAAAAGAAAAATAAAAAGTTACACTATAGAGAGCCTGAAAACAGGCCCAGATTTTCAGCACCTGATTAGGACTTCATCTCTGAGTTATGTAATAAATCACCTCAATGCCAAGATTGTTCCATAGCCTTTCTCATATCTGGGTGTGTCAGAGTTTCCTAAGGACCTCAAGGGATCTCGGGCAGTGCTCACACCCAGACTTCATAGCCAAGACAGAGTAAGTGCAGCGTGGAAAGGCCAGCTTTCATGCGTCCAAGTTCAGAGAGAGCTCAAGGGTCCCCAGGCAAGGCTCACATAAAAGGGGCAGAACTTAGTGGTCTAAGAGTAGAGTGAGAGTGCTTTGACATAGTTTTGAAAAAAAAAAGATTTAAGCAGGAGAACAGTTTGAAAAAGAGACTTGTTATAGTTTTGTAAAAAAAAAACAACAGGGACAGTTTTGAAAAGAGAGTAGAGTAACAGGCAATAGTCCAAACACAACACCTAAAATAGGTTCACACATAATCAAGGAACATAGGACCAAGGCAGATTCAGTAGTCATCAACAGGGGTAGTGGGGTCGGGGACACATAGGTTACATAAGTAAACACATAGTTGCAGGAGTGCTCAAGTATAGAATCACCAATATGCTGAGGAGTTAGAGAACACAGAATCAGCCAACTATTTTTGCACAGAGAGGTTCATGCTAGAAACCAAAGCAAACAAAAGTGAAGAAGGGCCACCATGGGGTATAGTAGGAAGGGGAATAACAATTTTATAAACATGATGAGTCTAAGGGAGGGGAGACATTCAGAAGCATGCTGATGAAGTAAACATATCAATTGCAAGTTGAATCAACAGAACCATAAGTGAAAACATACTAGAAACAAGATGGAATGAAGCACAAAAAGAAACACATTGTTTTGAAACTTGAATTGAAATCAGAACATACCAGTAAAGAAGTAAACACAAAGTGAGGGGGGCAAGAGAGTAGAGTAATCAGCCTTGGCTTGCAGCCGGCTGACTTAGAACAATAGAAAATAACCAGAGAAAGGAGAGAGCAGAAGAATGTTTTCTTTTTTTGTGTGAGAGAGGGTTTTGAATTATTGTGTTTTGTGTGTTGTGTTAATGAAAGACTAAGGCATTTATAGTTTGAAAGCAGGTAGCAAATAAGGTGAAAATCAAAGTCCATCAATAATTAAGGAACTCAGAATCAGTCAGTCAAGAAATCAAGGCCAGTATTCCCCTTAAGTCAAGGGAATCAAATCAAACGGGAAGATTCAATATCATATAAGGCAAGAAGAAAAATCAGTACATGCCTAAATAAGGAAGGAGTCAAGATTCAGTAGCATAGAGTAGTCGGACCAAATTCATAAAGCCTTGATTAAGGACACAACTCAGTAGAAATAAGTATCATAGCAAATATGGTAAGGAAATCAGTCAGCTTAACAGACGGGGCAAAGCTTTTAGGGTTTTGAAAGAAAAATTTTCTATCACCATGAATTAAGGAAACCAAAATCAATCAAAAGGGAGTCATGACTCTGCACTTTCAACATATAAATAGAGGAGGTCCATAGATGTAGCAGGAAAACATATTCGAAGCATAGTCACATAAAGAAGCAAGGGATGAACAAACAAAGTGAGCATAGTCACACAGAAGTGACATAAGTAGGCTAATCACAGGAATCAAGTAAGCAGGCTAACACACAGAAACGAAGTAAAAAAAGCATGCTAACACTCATAGAAGCAAATTAAGGAAAATCATGCTAACATTCATAGAAACAACGTAAAGAAAATCTTAAAAAAAATTGGCTTTTAACAGTCAAGTTAAAAGCAGTAAGAGCACAAATTTGGTCAAAACAAACAAGAAAAAAGGTTTAACCATAAAGAAATCAGTTAGAACATGCGTAAACGAGAAACCCTAGTTTTCAGAGAGAGTAAAACAGTTCAAAGTAAAGGATCTTTCAGAAGAAACTCGAGAACGAGCAAATCGTAGAAGGAAACGGGCCTAAAGCATAAAGAAAATAGCACAGCTCTTGAAAGATTTAGACGAGAGTTAGGGTTTCACAAAGGAAACCCAAATAAAATCGAAAGAACCTGTTGAAACTTCACAAAACGTAACACATATGGTGTGATTTTGCTTAAAATCATACCAGAGAAGCCTCGAACACGAAGCAGAAACCCTAGGTCCAAATCGGCATGGCCAAGGACCCTTATAGGTCTTAGAGATGATGAGCAAGGCGATGAGAGACCCATTGGAGGCTTAGGAGTTGAGGGTTGGCACCGGAGAAGGCTGGAGAATGAGGCGGCGGTTAAAGACAATTAGGGTTAGGTTGAGAGAGAAGAGAGGAGATGAGAGAGTTTGAGGGCGGCTGTCTCTGAATTATGAGACTAGGTTTAGGGATCGGGTGAAATTAAAAAGGAAAGGGTGCGTTTGGACCATTGATTTGGGAGATCAACGGTCCGAATTTAACTGGGTAAATGGGTTCCGGGTTTGGGTAGGCGTTAATAGGGTATGGGTCGGGTGATTAGGGTGTGAAATTGGGCTATAAAGGGGTCCAATTTTGGCTATAATTGAAAGCCAAATTTGGCTGTTATTTAAATAGCTAATTTTCCCCTATTTAATTTATAAAAAATAATAGGTAACTTCTGGAAAATAAATTAAGGTGCCAAAAATGATTTAACATACATAATTAACAATTTAAAAATACAGGGTCCAATTTTATGCATATAAAATATAATTATATCTTAAAATGGGCTACCATTGCAATTATATGCAATTTAGCTTTAAAAATACTAAATGTAATTGTAAAAATATATAAAAATTACCTTAGTCATATTTTGGCATAAATATAGAAATCTAATAGATGAATTATAAAACAATAATTTTGGAAATAATTATTGGGGATTTTGGATAAAAAGGGAGAAAATAAATCAATTTAAACCCTTAAAATTATGGGAAAAATAATAAAAACCTTGGGCATTCTTATATATGCATATATATGCTATTCTGAAGGTATTTTTGCAAATTTAAAATATATAGGAAAAAATTGGGTATCAACACTCATATCGCACTTGGACTCCCAAGTAGCTGCCTCAACAGGGTGACCTCTCCACTGCACACGAACCGAAGGGTAACTCTTCGATCTCAGCTGTCAAACCTGCCGGTCTAGAATAGCTACCGGCTCCTCCTCGTAGGCCAAATCCTTGTCCAACTAGATAGTGCTGAAGTCTAACATGTGGGATGGATCGCCGTGATACTTCTGAAGCATGGACACATGAAACACTGGATGCACAGCTGATAAACCTCGCGGAAACGCAAGTCTGTAAGCCACCTCTCCCACTCGATCAAGGATCTCAAAAGGCCCGATGAACCTAGGGCTTAGCTTGCCCTTCTTTCCAAATCTCATCACGCCCTTCATGGGCGACACTCGAAGCAACACTCGCTCTTCGACCATGAATGCCACATCACGAACCTTACGGTCGGCATAACTCTTTTGCCTGGACTGAGCTGAACGAAGTCTATCCTGAATGATCTTAACCTTATCAAGGCATCCTGCACTAGATCTGTACCCAACAATCGAGCTTTCCCCGGCTCTGGCGATTGACACCATCTACCATATAATGCCTCATAAGGAGCCATCTGGATGCTCGACTGATAGTGGTTGTTGTAGGCAAACTCCGCTAACGGCAAGAACTGATCCTAAGAACCTCCAAAGTCAATAACACAGGAGCAGAGCATATCCTCCAAAATCTGAATAGTACGCTCAGACTGTCCGTCCATCTGAGGATGAAATGCTGTGCTCAACTCGACCCGCGTACCTAACTCACGCTGCACTGCCCTCCAAAAATGCGAGGTAAACTGCGTACCTCAATCAGAAATGATAGAAACGGGAACACCATGAAGACGAATGATCTCCCAGATATAGATCTCAGCCAACCGCTCCGAAGAATAGGAAACTGCCATAGGAATGAAATGCGTTGACTTAGTCAGCCTATCAACAATAACCCATACTGCATCGAACTTCCTTTGAGTCCGTGGGAGTCCAACGACGAAGTCTATAGTGATACGCTCCCACTTCCACTCAGGAATCTTAATCTTCTGAAGCAAACCACCAGGTCTCTGATGCTCGTACTTTACCTACTGACAATTCAAACACCGAGCTACCTATGCAACAATATCCTTCTTCATCCTTCTCCGCCAGTAATGCTGCTGCAAGCCCTGATACATCTTGGCAGTGCTCGGATGAACAGAATACCGGGAACTATGGGCTCCTCTAGAATCAACTCACGAAGTCCATCCACATTAGGCAGACAAACTCGACCCTGCATCCTCAGAACTCCATCATCTCCAACTGTAACCTGCTTGGCACCTCCGTGCTGCACTGTGTCCCTAAGGACAAGCAAATGAGGATCATCATACTGCCGATCTCTCATACGATCAAATAATAAAGATCGAGCGACTGTACAAGCTAGAACACAGCTGTGCTCAAAAATATCCAACCTCACGAACTGATTAGCCAAAGCCTGAACATCCAAAGCAAGCGGTCTCTCATTGACTGGAATATACGCAAGGCTGCCCATACTAGCTGACTTCCTACTCAAAGCATTGGCCACCATATTGGCCTTCCCGGGATGATACAAGATGGTGATATTATAGTCTTCCAATAGCTCCAACCACCTTCTCTGCCTCAAATTGAGCTCCTTCTGCTTGAACAAATACTGCAAACTCTTATGATCCGTGAACACCTCATACGACACGCCATATAGATAATGCCTCCAAATCTTCAGCGCGTGAACAATGGCTGCTAGCTCCAAATCATGAACAAGATTATTCTTCTCGTGAATCTTCAAGTGCCGCGAAGCATATGCAATAACCTTGTCATTCTACATCAACACCGCACCAAGTCTAATACGAGATGCGTCACAATATAATGTATATGACCCTGAACCTGTGGGAAACACTAATACCGGCACCGAAGTCAAAGCTATCTTGAGCTTTTGAAAGCTCACCCCACACTCATCCGACACCTGAATGGAGCACCCTTCTAGGTCAACCTGGTCATCAGGGCTGCTATAGATGAAAACCCTTCCACAAACTGACGGTAATAACCCACCAAACCCAAGAAACTCCGGATCTCTGTAGCTGATGTGGGTCTAAGCCTGTCCTTGGCTGCCTCAATCTTCTTAGGATCCACCTGAATACCCTCCATTGATACAACATGATCGAAAAAAGCAACTGAACTCAACCAAAACTCGCACTTTGAAAACTTAGCATATAACTGGTTGTCTCTCAAAGTCTGAAGAACGATCCGAAGATGCTGCTCATGCTCCTCTCGGCTGCGGGAGTAGATCAAAATATCATCAATGAAGACAATCACGAAGGAATCCAAATACGGCCTGAATACGCAGTTCATCAAATCCATGAATGCTGGTGAGGCATTTGTCAACCCAAATGACATCACTAGAAACTCATAATGTCGTACCGAGTGCGAAAAGATGTCTTAGGGACACGGATGACCTAATCCTCAACTGATGGTAGCCAGATCTCAAATCAATCTTCGAAAACACCTTGGCACCCTGAAGTTGATCAAATAAGTCATCAATCCTTGGCAATGGATACTTGTTCTTGATGGTGACTTTGTTTAACTGCCGATAATCTATGCACATCCTCATCAATCCATCCTTCTTCTTAACAAACAACACTGGCGCACCCCAGGGCGAGACACTAGGTCTAATAAAGCCCTTATCAAGAAAATCTTGCAACTGCTCGTTCAATTCTTTCAACTCTGGCGGGGCCATGCGATACAGCGAAACAGAAATGGGTTGAGTGCTTGGAGCCAAATCAATGCAAATGTCAATATCCCTGTCGGGTGGCATCCCCAGCAGGTCTGCAGGAAATACCTCCGGAAACTCCCGAACAACTGGTACGGAATCTATAGAAGGAACCTCAGCACTAGAATCACGAACATAAGCCAACTAAGCCAAACACCCCCTTTTAACCATACGCCAAGCCTTCATATAAGAAATAACCTTGCTGATAGAATGACCAGGAGTCCCTCTCCGCTCCACTCGAGGCAACCCCGGCAAAGCTAAGGTCACGGTCTTGGCATGACAGTCCAATATAGCACGGTAAGATGATAGCCAATCCATCCCCAAAATGACATTGAAATCTAACATATCAAGAAGTAGGAGGTCTACACTAGTCTCAAGACCCCCAATAACAACCACACACGAACGATAGACACGGTCTAAAATAATAGAATCCCCTACTGGTGTGGACACATACACGGGAGCACTCAAAGAATCCGGAGGCACAACCAAATATGGAGAGAAATAAGATGACACATAGGAGTATGTAGACCCTAGATCAAACAGAACTGAAGCATCTCGACTACAAACTTAAACCGTACCTGTAATAACTGCATCGGAGGACTCAGACTCAGGCCTAGCTGGAATAGCATAACATCGGGGCTGGGACCCACTACCCTGAACTATATCCCTGGGACGACCTCCTATTGGCTGACCTCCACCTATAGCGGCCTGGCCTCTACCTCTAACGGCCTGACCTCCACCTCTAGCAGGCTGACTCCTACCTCTGGCTCCCTGACCCCTACCTCAAGCTGGCTGTGCAGGTGGTGCTAGAATCATGGCACGAGAATCTGCTATTGCGACTGAACACCCACTAATCTCGGACAAGTCCTCCGGATATGCCCATATTCACCACACTCAAAACATCCATCTGAATACTGCTGCTTGGAAAACTGAGAATGGCCCTGGCGGGCCAGCTGACCGCAATAATAGCTCTGAAGAGGAGGTGCTCTGATGGGAGCTGGCGGGGCACTATGAGCTGGCTGCCTTGAAGGAGGTACATAAGGACCACAACTCCCCGAAGCTCCGTGTGATGCCTGAATCGCGGAATGAAACAGCCCGGGATGATGTCCTCTACCGAAAGTACCTCGACCTCCAGATGAGGTCCCACTGAATCCACCGGAGTGACGAGGCCTCTTGTCAAACCCCTGACCACTCCCCTGAGCTAAAACCAGCTCAACTCGTCTGGCCACATTGGCCGCATCCTGGAAAGAAATCTCATTCCCTGTCTCCTTAGACATCTGTAATCTGATAGGCTGAGCAAGTCCCTCAATAAACCTTCTCGCCCTCTCTCTCTCTCGGTGGGAAGTATAAGAAGAGCATGATGGGTTAAGTCCGCAAATTTGGTCTCGTACTGAGTTACAGTCATAGAACCGTGCTGAAGGTACTCAAACTGCCTCCGATAGTCCTCTCTCTGAGTGATAGGAAGATACTTCTCCCAGAATAGCTAAGAGAACTGGTCCCAAGTGAGAGCTGGTGACCCTGCTGTTCTAGATAACAATAATCTCTCCCACCATTTCTTGGCGAAACCTGACAGACGAAAAGCAGCAAAGTCGACCCCATTGGTCTCCACTATCCCTATGTTCCGTAGAACCTCATGGCAATTGTCCAAATAGTCCTGGGGATCCTCTAAAGATGTACCGCTATATGTAGTAGTGAAAATCTTGGTGAATATGTCCAATATCCACAAGGCATCAGAAGAAATAGCTACTCCATCACCGGTCTGTGCTACAACACCCGGCGGGACTACCCCAACAGGCTGAGCTGCTAGAGTCTGAAACTGGGGATCCATCTGCTCCGCAGTGTGGGTAGCGGGAGTCTGTGCTCCTCCCTCAGCCCGAGAGATGGATGGTGCTACTGGAAGTATGCCTGCCTGAGTAACACTCTCCATAAGGCCCACTAGACGAACCAGAGTATCCTGGAGTATCAGGGTCGCAATGAACCCCTCTAAAACCTGAGCTGGGCCCGCTCGAACGGTCTAGGGCAGAACCTCATCATCAAACTCAACCTGAGCCTAGCCCCTGCCTCGGCTTCTGGCACGGCCTTGGCCTCGTCCTCTGCCCCTTGTAGGAGCTGCCACTGGGGATCGGGCTGCTACTCAGCTGATGAAGCAGTACGTGTTCTCTCCATATGCGAAAGAACAGAGTAGAAGTTCAATTAGCATTGAGAGATCAAACCGCACGACAGAGATGAATAGAAGTGAAATTGTTCCTAACTTTGTAGCCTCTGGGATAAGCACAGACATCTCCGTACCAATCCCTCAGACTTTACCAAGCTTGTTCGCGAATCGTGAGACCTAGGCAATCTAGAGCTCTGATACCAACTTGTCACGACCCGAATTTCCCACCTTCGGGACCGTGATGGTGCCTAACATTGCACTCGCTAGGCAAACCAACGTTACAGAATATTACAACTTTTCCTTTATAATTAAAATTTAACAAGAACCAAATCAGCGGAAATAAAAGCGGAAGTACATGATTCAACTAATTACTCTATATTAATGACGAATGTCGAAATAACTGCCACCCAGAATCTGGTGTCACAACTCACGAACAGTCTACGAATGCTACAAGTATTGGTCTGAAAGAAAAATATACATTTGTCTCGGAGAAAAGTAAAACAGAATACAGTAAAGATAGGAGGGGACGCCAGGGCCTGCGGACGCCTTCAGGACTACCTTGGGTCTCCTGAATGCAGTGATAGCAACCAACCTTTCGATCAGCCACTAGCTCCGAAATCTGCACAGGAAGTGCAGAGTGCAGTATCAGTACAACCGACCCCATGTACTGGTAAGTGCCAAGCCTAACCTCGACGAAGTAGTGACGAGGCTACGGTGGGGCATAACAATATATATAACCAGCAACAGTTTATACTAAAAATAGAAAGGAAATACATAATGAAATAGAACAGTAACTTGCATTAAATGAATACGGAATCCAATTGTTCTACCAATACTCAGCTATAACCAATCCTTAAAGGAGTTTCGACACCACAATAATGAACCTCGGCATAATATGAATACGTATACAACAAATTATGCGGCGCGCATCCCAATCCCACCATATAATCAATAACAGTATAATCATTCACCCTTATTACTCCTTGTTGCGGCGTGCAACCCGATCCCACCTGTCCACCCTTATTACTCCTTGTTGCGACGTGCAACCCGATCCCACCTGTCCACCCTTATTTTTCCTTGTTGCGACGTGCAACCCGATCCCACCAGACAATCACATTCACCCTTATTCCTCTTGTTGCGGCATGCAACCCGATCCAGTATGTGTATATATNTATATATATATATATATATATATATATATATATATATATATATATATATATATATATATATATATATATATATATATATATCACAAAATAGAGACAAGTGTTTCACAAGTTAATTAAAATCCTCCACAACACTTATACGTCAAACCAACACAAGGAAATATCATTTCAATTATGAAAGTTCACCAGTTAAAACTACACAGCGAGACCAACCAAAGTGTACCATGAATCACCAATAAGCCAACATAAACCAACAATGTAATATAGTGGAACAATGGAACAATTAACAACAACAATAGAGAAACAACATTAAACAAGAAGCAATTAGACATGGAAGTATCAATAAGCAAGTAGAAAGTAAAGTAGGAAAACAAAATGTAGGGAAACGGGGCAAGGGAACAGGCTAAACAAGTAATTTGGCGACGCATAGGTGCTCGTCACCACACCCATACTCCACACACATGGTATTTCACATAGCAAGCAAGTCGGGGATCCCTAATCCCTCAAATCAAGGTTAGACCAAACACTTACCTCAAGCTAACGGGTATTTCAAAGCACAATCGTCGCTTTACCTATCGATTCCACCATCAATTCACTCGTATCTTCATAATTAACTTAATACCATCAATATACGCTAAAGAAACCAATTCCAATTCATAATTCTAGATTTCCCAACATTTTTCCCAAAAAGACAAAAATCGACCACGGGCCCGCTTGGTCAAAACTTGAAATTCAGACCAAAACCCGATTAACCATTCAACCTCAGCCCGGATATACAATTAGTTTTGGAATCCGACCTCAATTTGAGGTCCAAATCCCCGAATTTCGAAATCCCTAGGTTCTACCCAAAAACACCGAATTCCACCATGAAAAACCCTAGATTCTAAGATGAAATCTTGTAAAAAGTTGAAATAGATTGAAAGAAATAAGTTAAGAATTATTTAATTATGATTTGGGGAAGAACGTGCTCTAGGAAAATCGCCTCTTGAAGTTAAGGTTTTGAAAAATGGGAGAATGAACCAAAAATCCCGTCTAAGTTATGTTTTGAACAGTTGTAGGTATCGCATTTGCGATCACGGGTGCGCAAATACAACCAATGCTTTGCAAATGCGAAACTTGGCCTGGCCTACTGCCTTCGCAAATGCGAACAATTATTCGCAAACGCGGCCATGTTCCAGTCGCAATTGCGACAATCAGCTTCGCAATTGTGAAGGTCCCCTTCCAGCCCTCTGATCGCAAATGCGAAGTAACTTCGCAAATGCGATGCTCGCATTTGCGAGCTAGACTTCGCAAAGCGAAGTTTGCAGATCTGCAACATACTAGAAAATTTCCTTAAGGCTCAAACACTCCGTAGCCTATCCAAAACTCACCCGAGCCCTCGGGGCTCCAACCAAACATGCACACAAGTCTTAAAACATCATACAAACTTGCGCATACGATCAAATTGCCAAAACAACACCTAGAACTATGAATTCAATACCAAAACGCATGAAATTTTTAAGATAGTTCGAACTTCCTATTTTCTCAACCAATGGTCCGAATCACGTGAAATTACTCCTATTTTCCACCAAATTTCATAGATAAGGTATAAATATTGTAACGGACATGTACCAGGCTCTGAAATAAAAATACGGGCCCGATACCAACAATATCAAACATTATTCAATCTCCAAAAACCATCATATTTTTCAGTTAACAATTTTCTTCAAAATTTTATTTCTTGGGCTAGGGACCTCGGAATCCAATTCCGAGCATACGCCCAAGTCCCATATTTTACTACAGACCCTCCGAGACCGTTGAAACACGGGTCCTGGTCTGTTTACCCATAATGTTGACCGAAGTCAACTAAAATCATCTTTTTAAGCCAAAAATCATCTTCTCTTAAAACAAAATTCACATAAAAGCTTTTCGGATACGCGCCAGGACTGCGCACGCAAAATCGAGGAGAAAGAAATGAGGTTTTCAAAGTCTCAGAATACGGAATCGGATTCTAAAACAAAAGATGACCCTTTGGGTCATCACAAGTGTACTCATGCCTTTTCTTGTGCATGTTTTTCGTGTGAAGATCCAGGTTCATCGTACCAGCCTCATCACTAGTTGTTGTCGCTGCTACCTGTTGGAGACTTCAAGGTACATCTGTCGCGCCCACAGATCCTCGATGTCCCCCTCTATCCCCTTATGTTTATTTCTTTTTTTTTTCTTGTAGAGATGATATATAGAACAGTTAGAACATCTTAGTAGCTTGTGACTTGCGAGTTTCCGGGTTTTGGGTGTTGTTTGGGTTTTTTTTTCTGAAGTGTTAACTGTATATGTCGAGTGGCATTTAGTTGCTTAATGGATAGCTGTATTGCCAATAGTTAATATTATTTCCGCAATGTGTTTGGCTTACCTAGTTGTGGCGACTAGGTGCCGTTATGACAGTTCACAGAGGGAGGAATTGGGTCCTGACACAAACTCTCTCGAATTCTAGTCAACAAACGTAAGAAAATAACATGAGAAAACAATAATATTTGTGAAATAAAATATTGTTTCATGAATATTTAATACTTAATTCAATAATGAATCTTTTATTTTATGTCAAAAATAGGTGAGTAACAAACAAACATATAAAATAATAAACTACTATATAAAATAATAACTCAACATATAAAATAATAGACCTGTTGAGTGATAAATTTGTGAAATTTTCTCATCATGAACACAAGAACATTGGATTCCTTGGAGCAACTGGGCCTCAAATATCGAGTCTGGAACCAAAATATGATTTATTTGGACTCAAACTAAGTATTCTTATATGAATATTTTATAATTAAATCAATAATTAACAATTTAATTTTATAGTAATCAAAAATAGATGAGTAACAAACAAACATATAAAAAAGTAAACTAACATTAAAATAACAGACCTGTTGAGTGCTAAATTGGTGAAAGTTTCTCATCATGAACACAAGAACATTGGATTCTTTGGTGCTACTGGGCCTCAAATATCGGGCGCGGAACCAAAATGTAGTTTTTTGGACTAAATATAGTAAAAATATCGAAAAGTTGTAATATTAAAGATATTACAATATTTTAAAAGATGTTAAGGAATGAAAAAGAAAAATACTTTAATTAATATTGTTCAATTTACAGTAGTCGTCATGGATGTTCCGCCTGTGCATCCCGGACCTGCCTCGCTAGAGCTACTGTTGCTACAGGCTGAGCATAGGTCTTCGTACATATGGGAGGGGCGGTTATTGGCCCAGACGCTCCGTGCTAGACGAGTAGACGATATGTGGGATTTTCTTAGGGCCCACCATCTCCATCCCCGTATAACCAGATGCCTTCAGGATACAGATTTCTACAGGATTATTGAGATAGGCCGGTTACAGCTAGATTGGTCGTTGATCACGACTTTGAATGAGCGGTGGCGACCGGAGACACACACATTTTATTTACCCATTGGCGAGGCTACTATCACGCTTTAGGACGTGGAGGTTTTGTATGGGCTGCCAGTTGATGGTCATCCTATAGCTTTACCGCATGCTATCACAGATTATACGGGAGTGGAGTACCAGGAGATGTTGCAGCGGCTCACCGGTTTCCAGCTAGTGGATGATGCTGCATTGAGTGGGGCTAGTCGTCTGCAGTTGACGCCCCGTACAACTGCATCTGGAGGCGATGCATGCAGACATTACGGATGATACACCGGATCTTCATATTAATCGGTACACGAGGTTGTTGATGTTGTTTATGTTTGGAGGGGTGTTGTTCGCGAACACTTCGGGAAACCTAGTCAGCTTAGATTTCTTCATCATCTTGAGCGGTTAGATGATTTTACCTACTTACAGCTGGGTGCAGTTGATCTTGGTTACTTGTACAAGTAGATGTGCCGGGCTAGTATGGTCACCCAGTGCGACATTGCCGGATTTTTGCCGCTGTTGCAGGTCAAAACATAAGTAATTATTTTCATGATTATAACATACATCCTAAAAATATACCTTAAATTTCACATCCCAATTGTATATTAGGCTTGGGTCTGGGAGTGGTTCCTGCAGTTGCAGCCACCTCTACCACCCATCGCTCCGGGTGCACCACCTCTACCGTTTCTCCCTTTAGCTAGGAGGTGGGTTGATAGGAGAGGATACGGACTCAAGTATAAGGCTCGATATAATCTCCCCTATTGCAAGGATTTGTTGGATTTGCCGGAGGCCGCGCAGGTAATTGTATACTTGGCCTGGATTTATATGTGTTGCGTATACTCACAGTTCCTGTTTTTACGTAATAGTTCTTTTGGAGGCCATACAGCGACGAGCTAATAGCTGGTTTGCCCGATTATTGCTCGACCGGCCGGCTTATGTGGAGCTCTTTCGTCCCGTTGATGTGTCTCGATATTGTCGATCATCATGCCACCGAGCGAGTCCTTCACCAGTTAGGTTGACTGCAGCTTGTACCTCCACCGCCCGCTTGGATTAGGACACATTACCAGCGGGATGATCGTTCCAGGATTGACTAGACATATGTGGCATGGCTAGATGTCACGACCCAATTCCTCCCTTCCTGAACTGTCGTGACGGCACCTAGTCTCTACGACTAGGTAAGCTTAACACATTGCGGAAATAAAAATAAAAGCATGAATACTAACTATTGGCAATACAACTATCCATTAAGCAACTAAATTCCACTCAGCATATACAATTAACACTTTAGAAAAAGTACCAAACAACACCCAAAACCCGAAAACTCGCAAGTCACAAGCTACTAAGATATTCTAACTGTTCTATGCATCATCTCTACAAAAAGAAAGAGAAATGAACATAAGGGGATAGATGGGGACTCTAAGGATCTACGGGCGCGGGCAGATTTACCTTGAAGTCTCCAACATGCAGCAACGACTGCAACTAGTAAAGAGCCTAGTACGATGAACCTGGATCTACACACGAAAAACATGTGCAGGAAAGGTCATGAGTACACCACAGCGGTACCCAGTAAGTGCCAAGCCTAACCTCGGTCGAGTAGTGACGAGATCAGGTTAAGGCTCTAATGGTTTGTATAGATATAATAAAGTAAAACAGTAAGAATAATTGCAGTAAGATTAAATACTAACAATTAACACAATGAAATCACAGAAAAAGCACCACAACTCAGTACACAGAGATAGCAACAGGGGATCTCCCGGGATACCATCCCGTAGTCCCAAAAGTAAACATACCGATAAATCAATATAAATAACAATTCAACAAGAAATGCTACAACTTAAATTAAATTCATAGCAAAGAATACAGACAATCTTTTCTCTAAACATGCTGCACAGAGTCCAGGTAGGCAGTTAAGACAGTTAAGGCACGTAAGCATGCTTCCCTAAGCTAAACATGATGGCTACATATTCTAGTATTGCTCAATTAAAGGAAAACATAGATATTTACTTAATGAAAACGGGCTTCTTTTTCAACAATTAGCACGTCTACGCACTCGTCACCACACGTACACGGCATTCATATAACAACAGTATCAAATCCTAAAGGGAGTTCCCCCACACAAGGTTAGGCAATCCATTTCGAACCATCTCAAAATCAATCTTAAATCACGCTCTTGTCACGAGTATCCAACTCCGAGTGGCCCAAATATAATCAAATCAATTGCATAACATAAATAAAGCTACAAGCAACTAATTTAGCTAAAGAATTCAAAGCTAAGGCAAGAAAATAGAAAAATGCCCAAAAATCCTCCTCGAGCCCACGTCTCGAAATCGGTTAAAAGTCACAAATTATGAACACCCATTCACTCACGAGTTCACTCATACAAAAATCATCAAAATCCGACGTCTAATTCCCATTCAAACCTCAGATTTTCAATTGGGGAACTTTTCCCCCGTTTCCCAAACTCCTCCCTCAAATTCCTTAATTAGATGAGGAGAACAATAATGGATTAATGTAATATGATCAAAATAGAGTTAGAATTAGCTACCCAATAGTTCTCCCTCAAAATTCCTCGAGAAATCGCCTCCCACCGAGCTCCAAATAAAATTTTGTGTTATGAAATTTCAAACCCTCGAAATTCTCTTTTCTACCCAGCGATTTCCGCTTCTGTGGTCCCGCCTCTGCGGCTAGAGCTCCGCATCTGCAAAATTTCATTAATTCCCCAAAATCCGCACCTGCGCTCACTTCTTTGCAGATACGGCTCCGCTTCTGCATCTCCTGAGTCGCATTTGTGACCACTGGCCCTCTTGCCTCAAACTGCACATGCGACCCCTTCACCACTTCTGCGGGGCAGCACCTGCGGGCTTCCCACCGCAGGTGCAAAAACACCAGAACCAGCCAACTTCAGATTTTGCTCAAATCCAAATTTCATCTGTTAAGCACGCGAAACTCACTCGAGGCCCTCGGGACCTCAACCAAACATACCAACCAATCCTAAAGCATCATACGAACTAGTTGAGCCCTCAAATCACATAAAACAACGCTAAAATCACGAATCACCCTCCAATCCAAACTTAATGAACTTGAAATCTCAAAATTCTACAACCGATGTCGAAACTAACCAAACCATGTCCGATTGACCCCAAATTTTGCACACAAGTCAGATTCAAAACTACAAACCTATTCCAACTTCCGGAATCGAATTTCGACCCGAATATCAAAAATTTCACTTTCGGCGCGAAACTCCAAAAATTCGACTTTCGCCATTTCAAGCCTAAATGAGCTATAGACCTCAAAACACAATATGGTCACTCCGCTAAGCAGAAAATCACCCAAATGAGCTAACGGAATCGACGGAATTCCACTCCAGAGCCGTCTCCGCACTATTCCGACTACGGTCCAAATTCTAAGACTTAGGCTCTCATTTAGGGACTAAGTATCCCAAATACTCCGAAACTCAAAATGAATCATCCCGGCAAATCACAATAGTAGAAAAAGACACGGGAAAAGCAGTTAACAAGGGATCAGGGCATTGATTCTCAAAATGATAGGTCGGGTCGTTACACTAGAGGCACAGATCGAGATTTGGGACCAACGGCATAACCTGATTCCGCCACCCCCTCCACCTGAGCGTACAGATAGTGAGCATGAGTATATGAGCTGGTACCGCAGCATTACACGACTTTTCATCGGGAATCCCATTCATCGCGCTGGCGGTCAGTTACTTCCATACACCGGGAGGCATGAGGCACTGGTAAGTCATTTTGTAAACTTACATTATAATGTTAACCTAGCGTTCCATAATTAATATTTTACATGTTGTGCAGGCTATTGGGCTACATCTATTCTAACAATTGGGACTGCAGATGCAACAGCATATCGGCGAGGGAGCGGCCGCTTTGCACGAGTATGGCTGGCAAGTTACAAATCTGGCTTCCTAGACATTGCAGTGAGCCTGAGATGATGAGCGCTTAGAGCAGTACCAGCATGGGCCAACAGAGGCGCATGAACGTGGTCGATGTGGCAGGCGTGCCTAGAGAGATAGGGTGTCCTACGAGGTCGTGGGGGTCGACGAGGAGGTGGTCCCCAGCAAAGGGGTGTTGAGGCACCTGTTGAGGATGTTGGAGTTGATCAGGCGGGTGACTACCCTGATTCAGACCATGCTCCTAATGATATGCTGTCATTCAGCCTGCAGCTTACTCCAGGGACTTTGCAAGTGACCGTCAACTCCGTTGTTGATCGTGGGAACGACCATTACGCGACTGGAGTGGGATCAGTATTTTCCTGCCCCTCCAGAGCCATCGACGGTTGCTGATGATCATACGGCACGAGATGTAGATAGTGGGCACCGATTGAGTTATGGCTCATCATCGAGGGATGCTAAGGATCTTTCACATGATTTGATTAGTTTGTATCACTATTATTTATATTTGTGTTTATCTCATTGATTAGTCATAAATATCTAAAGCCTTTTTTAAGGCATCATCCCCGCCCGTCACGGAGGCCACTTTGTGTGATTCGAACATGCCTGAGACGGATGATTATATTCAGGAGCCCGTCGAGACCATGATAAGACATTTTAAATTTTTTTAGTTAACACGTACATTACTAATATATGTTTCATATACTATAATATCTTATTATTCTGTAGGTTACTGCTGGACCGACGGCCCCTTCCATTGAGCCTGCAAGCCTTACTGATGATCATGCTGCAGTGCATCCTCCGATAAAGAGGCGACGTGATGAGGATAATCCTGATAGTTAGCCGGGCGGGATAGGATGGGATGCTCCTTAGGCCATCGGCTGCTTTAAAGCATAAAGGTTGTGGGACACATTGATTTTTTTTGTTTCTTTTATGTACATATGACATTCAGTAAATAATAGCAACATTATTTATGGTTTACATAATATGCGCATTATATTTTTATTTCTCGGGTTCTTTGTTATTTTAATACTACAACACAAACCTCTATCCCCTTCAACAAACCTCTCTGCCATATGCTTGAATGACATCCGCACCGTGGCAGTGACTGGCAATCCACGTGCAGACTTCAATAACCTGTTGAAAGACTCTAACATATTTGTAGTCAAAATTCCCCATCTCCTGCTACCATCCGCATGCAATGTCCACTTGTCAAGCTCATGACGCATCAACCAACGATAGGCTCCTTCATCTTCCTGCCTGATCGATTCCATGCGCCTCTTGAATTTACACTCTTGGTGATCTGTTGCAGCCATCCACATTAAATCATGCAAGTCTTTGTTGGAATATGCCTTATGGAAATTGGCCTTCAGGTTCCTCACACAGTAACGGTGGTAGGCATACGGTTCTTGCCATGCAGGTAAATTCTTTACAGAACTTAAAATACCGCCATGCAAATCAGATGACAAATACCTGAACGTTGTCTGACAACATGCTCCTTTAAATGGTTCAAAAATTGTGTCCACATCTATTGGCTTTCATTGGCACAAATAGCAAAAGCTAGGAGAAATATACTTCCGTTAGCATCTACTACAACGACGATCAACAACTTAATAGCACATCCATAGACATGAGTGCCGTCTATGGATATTATTGGCCGACAATGCACAAAACCATCAATTGCTGGTTTAAATGCCAAAACACATATCTGAATATATGTTCTGGTATTCCCGAACTCCGCTCAAGCTTCCATTCAACAACATTCCGGGGGTTAAAGTGTTGCAATGCGTCCATGTACCTGGGTAGAGATGCAGAGGACTTATCCCAGTTACCATAAACACTTTCCAACGCACGTTTGCGCCCGAGAAATGCCTTTCTTTTGGTAATAGTACATCCATATTCCTGGTGGACAGATGTTATACACTATTTGATCTTGTACCTTATGGACGCTTCAATGTGTGGAATCAAGACAAAAGATATCAGGTCAACATCCAAGTTAAAGTGATTCCCGCTAAATGTGTCCATTTTACAATTATGGGAGCCAATGTATTTATCCATAACCCACATATTTGTTTTATTCTTCCTTGCACGCAGCATCCGGTTACAACCTGTAAACCATCTATGGAAAATAACCTTGTATACATCCGGAGATGACTCTGCTACCATCATCTCGCGACACTCTTTTACGATGTACATTCGCACCACCCTGCTTAGGTGTGCTTTATCAGGAAAAAGCATGCCCTTTGATAGCACCGTTGCTCTAGATTCATCCCCTAATGCTGTCCGAATTTCGTCAATATCCCTTGTGAGGGCATCGCATCCGACATACTTGGCAAATGATCAAGGTTAGAGAATCTCCTTTAAATGAAATGGCACGTGGGACTCGTACACTCTTGGTTTAACGGGAGGTGAAACATGCTCCCTCGTCAAATCAGGTTCAACATTCTCTTCCTCCTCCTCGTCACCCTCATTAGGGAAGGGTGTGTCATCTCCAGACTCATCGGCATTGTTGTCATACTCACTATTCTCTTCCTAACTCTGCGCATCTGCTAGATCCTGACTAAATATGCCGTCTTCGGGCAATTGAGTAAGGACAGGATCTTCAAGTTGCTCGTTTTCACTGCACAACCAATAAATAATGAATTACTCAAATTGATCCAAACTTTACATATAACTTTATATATTCACTTACAAATCATAATGTGTTGATATCCCATGATGGATATTATCCTGTTGAAGATGACTCCCGGGTGGACCATCATGATCCAACGCATCAAAATCAGGCATATTCCAAGTGGGCGTTGGTTCATAACTTGTAAAATTCATATTTAGCCGGTATCTCTGTGGATATATGACTGTTAATACAAATTCAATACACAACAATATACATCTTAGCACAAAGGAAAATTGAAGTTTACCATTCGGATTGTGGATCATGTAAACTAGAAGACAAATTATTTCCTCACTCCTCATTCACCCGTGGAGATAAGTTTAGATCAGGCCAAACTCTTTCACCCAGAACCTGTTCGGCTAAAACTGCTCCAAAATAACCACCCGATGATTGAGGGATACCCCTACTTTGCGTAGCCTCATTATTGAGAACATCTTCAGTCTTGACGTACATTTCTAACAGTTTTATCACAAGAAATTCCCGGTATTCATCCAGAGTCCTGAAAAATTTCTCAGAGTTTCATCGATGTTAAACTCAGCATAACAAGCAACCCCTTGCGAAGTCACAGAATAGGGATATCTTCCGATCACTTTAATATTCACCGAACGTTTGCTCACACTCATTTTATTACATAACAACGATACTAATCTGCCATACTCTGTTGTAAGTGACAACTTAACATGACAATGTGGAGATAAACTATAGCTTACTGAGTTATTCGCCACCACAACCTCACCCCACCCCCTCAATATAATGAAACCCTAATTCTTCGCTCTTCAGACATTATGACAAAATGCAAAATAACTTAACGAAGAAATATTTCAAAAGACTTGAAAATGTTTATGAATGGATTTTACAAAATCCTTAACCTCTTTAAATAAGGCAAAAACCAGTCCCGAGGTACAATTATTTGAGGTATAGCGCCTTAGCTTAAGGCGCTATACCCAGTTGAATTATTGTTATGTCAGTTAAGCCCAGAAGAATTATTGGTGGGCCGACATAATATATATATATAGCGCGGTTTGTTAAGGCTTTATATATATATATATATATATATTATATATATATATATATATATATATATATATATATATATATATATATATATATATATATATATATATATATATATATATATAGCCTTAGCTAAAGGCGCTATACTAATTAGGCAAACGGTCGTTAAGGTATAGCACCTTTAGCTAAGGCTTTATATATATTTTGGTCACCAATTTATTTTTTCACACGTTTTGGTTCTTTCAGTCCAAAAGAATTTTGGTTTCGGACTCTAACAATAATTGTTCAACTGAGAAGGACAGTTAAAAGTGACTAATCAGAAACAAAATAAGAAGAAGGGTGTGTTTGGTACGAAGGAAAATGTTTTTCATGGAAAATGTTTCCTAGAAAATGTTTTCATGGAAAATGAGTGGTTTTATCACTTATTTTCTCTTGTTTGGTTGGTAAGTGGAAAATATTTTCCGGAAAATATTTTCTATTGTTTGGTTAGAGAGTAGAAAATAGTTTTTTTTAGGAAAATATTTTTTATGCAACTCTCCTCACCCCTCCCCCTCCCCCTCCCACCTCCCCCCACCCCTCCCCCTCCCCTCCCCCACCCCCCGAAGTCTCTAAAAATTGACACAATCTAAAGGAACTAATGTGATGCTTTACTTTTAACGCAAAAACCCCGTATTTTCGAACCCGTAAACTTTATAATTTCTAAACCCGTAAACTTCCAAACACATAAACCTCTGAACTCATAATTTTGGAACTTATAAAATTTTGAGCCATTAAATCGATAAATAATAAAATTAAAAACTAAAAATATATTTAAAATTTTTTTTTGGGGGGGGAGGGAAAGGGGGGGTCGGGGAGGGGGGTGGAGGGGTAGTAGGGTGGAGTAGGTAACGGAAAAACTAGTAAAAGTTTAAAAAAAAACCGTTTTTTGGGAAAGGGGGTGGGGCGGGTTGGTGAGGGTGAGAAAGGTTGAGAAGGAGCTTTGGAAAATGTTTTCCCTTCTTTTGATAAGGAAAATATTTTCCTCCAATTGGAGGAAAATGAATTGATAAGGAAAATATTTTCCAAAACATTTAAGCCAACCAAACATGGGAAAATTGGAAAACATTTTTCAGAAAATATTTTCCTTCATACCAAACATACCCGAAGTATCGCGACTTTTGACTAAGACATAATCGAAATATCGTCACCGTTACTTTTGTTTTTTTATGTCTTTCTCTTCACTTATTTCATGTTTGGCCAAGCTTCTTCAATCCTAGAAGCACTTTTTTTTCAATTTTTTTTTTTTAAAGTTGAAGTGTTTGACCAAGCTTTTAGAAGAACAAAAAGTGCTTTTAAGGAGAAGCAGAAGTAGTTTTGGAAAAGCAAAAAAAAGTAACTTCTCTCTAAAAGCACTTTTGAGAAAAATCTTAGAAGTAGTTTTTAAAAACTTGGCAAAACATTAATTGCTTCTCGAAAGTGCTTTTCAAATTAATTAGTCAAACACAAACTACTTCTCACTAAAAGTAATTCTCAAAATAAACAAATTTTTGCAACTTGACCAAATACGCTATTAGGCTATTTTATTTAAGAACACTACTGACTTGACTTACACGTCGAAACCTACTATTTGAAACTACAGTGAGTGCGGGTATTTTCACCCCAATATTTCCCAGCTTTTTCATTTCTCCTGTTTTTTATTGGCAAAATAGGTCCATCAAGCTAGATCTCTAGTTTGGGGGAAAATCTTTCTTTAAATGTTTCTGTGAATGACTCGAAACCAACTTGATTGTCAACATAAACAATTTTTGTCTGCTGAAAAACAACTACTCTAATTATGTTTTTTTTGAAAACAACGATCTTGATAACAAGATCAAGGAAAAATCTCATTAATTTCTACGAACTGTCAAACACTTCCCATGTTTTGGTCAAATTCATCTTTTCCGATGGATATGCCTTTAATCTGGCTTTTTAAACAAACAATGCACTTAAACGTCTAACAAGAAATTGAAATACAGAAGAGGAAGTTAAACCACCAAAAATTGAATTTCTGAACTGTGTTTCGCCTTTTTTCTTTCGTAAACAGAAGAGAGAGAAAAAAGAAGAAAGATGAAAAAAGAACTAACACCTGACAAAAAGAAAACAAGAAGGCAAAACACAGAACATAACTAAAAGACCAGTCGCCATTTGAAGGTTGAACTATCGCAAGCAACTATATGTCCCATTTCTTGTGCCTTTTGTCCAGAAATCTTGGTAACCATGACACGCCAGCTACCTACCACACCAAAGAGGAAAGAACATTTTAAGTTAGTTTATAACTTTGTATATATCTCGAAGAAACAAAAATTGGAAAAGTAATACTTGACAAATTTTAATTTTCAACCGTATGACTTGTAGCCGATTGACAAAGGAAAATATACAAGTATTGTCAGTTAAACGAGGTACAAATTCCAATTTTTTCCTGAGTACTGCTTGCTAGTTAGACAGTTTCACGAAGTAAATTTTAATTTTTTTTTTCTATCAGTATCTCTTTTTGTGTGGAATAAAATTAAACAGCCAGCTCAAATCAACTTCACTCTTATGTTATGCTCTGTCTTCTTCAGAAATAAACTATTTTTAGCTTACGGGGCCCACATAAGTCAACGCCACAAAAATTAATGGCTCAAACTAAAGCACGTTATCTCTCCAATATATCCCAACTCATTGCCTAAATATCGGAGTATCCTATGAATGTCAGGATTATATGCGATACAACCAATAAGCACTGCTAAATAATAGAACCCACCCAACTGCTATAACTGCAGATTCAGATCAGATTGATTTGAATATTTTCCAGTCTATAGGTTTTTGCATATATCAAAAAGTTTTTCCAAGAGGAAATCTGAAAACACCGTACCTTAACCCCGTAAAAAATTGTACCTATCCATTTGGCTCTGTGATTCGAAATAGTCTAAGAGCCGTTTGGATTAGCTGGTGTGAAGTAGCCGATAAGCATTAGGTGCTGAAAAGCACTTTTAAGTGCTGAAACTAATTTAATAATATAACAGTTACGTATCTGGGTACAAGTGCTGAAATTGGTAATAAGTTGCTGCAGTATTTGATTAAAAAGTGCTGATAAGCTCTTTTTCTGTTAAAATGACTTAAATAACCTTAGAATTGTTTACACTTATAAGGGCGTAATTCTTCAAAATTTTAAATTCCAGATCGATTCCAATACAAAATATTCTATCTGTCATTTTATTTTAAATACACCAAAAATTTGATATGTCCTCATTTATTTCATACAGTTCAAAGATTAATACACAATCACACAGATATAAGTATGCAAAGAAATAGAGAATTTGCTTATCTTAAATAGTCAATGAGAATTGCAGACTTGAAAAGGTGGAGGGTAGGGGGGTGGGGTGGGGCGGAAGGGTTTAGGTTGAATACTTGAGACGAGTATCGATGTAGGAGTTTTGTTCTAAAAAGAAATATTTTAAGGATAAAATAGTAAAAATCGTGATCAAACTTAAAGTGCTTATAAGCTAAAAATTCATAAGCTGGGGGTGACCAGCTTATGGCTTTTGACTTATTTTTTACTTAAAACTTTTAACTTTACCAAACGCATAGATAAGCCAAAAAATGCTGATAAGCTAATTTGACCAGCTTATAAGCTTAGCCAAACACCCTCTAAGTGGTAAAAAGTGAAAGCAGAAGGCAACACTAGTTGTTTGTTTGATTCGTTCAGTTGGACCTTTAGACAAATCCTGAAAGTATAAGGCATTACTACTCGGTTCATTTGATTAGTTCAATTGGACCTTAAGACATAATCCTACGGCGAAAAACGGTAACACAAACAAGGAGGTTGATGCCTGGTTGCTTAGACTACAGTGTATGTCCTACGTTTTACAATCTTCATTTGACAGGAACATTCTGATCCATTGCACGGAACAAAAGTACGGTAAAAATTGGTGCCTGGGTTGCTTGGAGCGAACAAGTTTGTAATCAGTCCCCTAATCTGTGGTTATCAATAAATTGTAACACAGCTGAGAATTCCATATTTCGCCAACTTCCTAGTCTTTGTCACAGTTTGATGAAGAGGAATATTAAAAAAAAAAAAAAAAAAAAAAAGAGGGGGGGGATATCAGGAGATAACCATTTCCTTTCGAGAACAAGAGCCAGGGTTGGAACGTGGTTCCGCCCGTAGTTTTATGAAGCTTTCTGTTTCATGTTTAAATCATTTTGCTAACTTGTAACAATCTTTTCTGAAATCAACGATTTAGCTAAGACCATGTTTCTCATTGCAAAAGTTTCTTCTGTGCAGTAATATTAAGATTATATGGTAAGAGAAGGTACCGTTATAAGATAAATATAGTACTTTTAGTAGCTCCTCCAGTCTTTCGTATTCCAGAAAAGCAGTCAAAGGCTGAATTAAACTTCACAGCATATATTGTGCTGATCAGGACACTCTCGCCCTAGCTCCAGAGGTAAATCTAAATAGACGGATTAACCTAAAGTTTCTATTTGAGAGATATAAAGGGAAAAATTACAGGTTGAGGGTAAACATACAGTTCCTGACAACACTCATTCCACAAAACATTAGATCCAGTAAATGTTGCATTCTGAAGCAAGAAGATCCATCATTTTAAACTATTTAGGTAAAGATATGCTAGATACCAGAGCCCCTAAAGTACAAGTTAAGGCTCTGCAGATCATACAAGTGCACGTCGAACCATGGGAAAGGTTTTGTTAGGATATGGCAGAATCTACCAAGTATACAATGGTTTAATCTTACATATCATCCCATTTATCTTCTAAATAGTCCACACTAACAATTCATTCTTCCTCTTCAAAGAGCGATTTTCTTGGGAAACGAAATTGGAGATTTTTGGAAAATGGGAGGACTATTGTATTCGCAACAGCAGAATGGAGCTCAATAAAATTTCTGCTGAACGAACATGGGAAAGAAGCACTAGGAGACCTCACCTGTTTGGGTATTTGACTGAAAGACATCAATTGTAAATCAACAAACCATATTATTAAGTTGGTATTGGAAACCAGTTTGTTCAGGAATACATTTACGTACTACTCCACTAACGAGTCATAATCTAGAAAAGATATTACGCAGGTACGTTTAGATTGAATGATCTTTTATATTTCAAGCGAGTTCTGGTCATTTATTTTTAGCTCCTATCCTTCCATTTTTTCCAAGCTAGAAAAGTTCGAATGTTTCCATTTATCCACATCTCTTTGGCTATTTTGCTTTACTCCGAAAGAAAGTTAAAACTTACCATACTAATTATGCCTCGACTCTTTGGCCTACCACAAACTTGAGTTTCACGTGGTTATTAGAGCAAGCTAAGTTATAGACACCCATTGAACATCCAAAATCTTCCAAAGGGGCCCGAATCCGGAGAAACAGTCTCAATTACTTAAGAACTCACTTAGCTTCTAGCCTATCCGGCTTTAATAATGATCTCGTTTGCTAAACTCAATCACATTGTCGAATTGGTGCATCATTGACTATATAGTTTGTCATTTTTTCCTTATAGTGGTGGGTGAAGCAAGTTTAAAAAGCTACTAATTTGAGAGGACATTAGGTGATTGGAGTTAGATAGCCATTATTCACTTGGAAGATAATATTTTAAGTCTGCGGGCATGTTTATAACTAGTTGCAGAGCCAACCAGCTATATCAAATTATTCATTTTTTTTAAAATGGAGCTGTATCAATTTATTCATGTAGTGTAAAAGATTTATTCATTTACTTTATAACGATGCCCAGAGGTAAGAAACGACTTAGCGGGATGCTTCTTATATGTGCACGAAAGCTGACAGCAAGACTACTCCCTCCCTTTTCTTTTATTTCCGTGGTTTCTCTCCTATAGGTAAAGGGAACTATATCTGACTTTTATAGGGATATAGAGAATTCTATTACTGAAAACATGAATTTCAAATTTTGCTAGTGCCCTTGCGCAGAGTTTTGGATAGTTTTAATGAGTTTGCATCTCATATATCTTAGTATATTCCTAAAATATATATTAACGAGAAGGCATATTTAATAATGCAGGAATATAGGTTTCAGGAATCAGTAAAATTATAGGTCCATAAAGCCAATTTACAACTCAATCCAAATAAAGGTTCCTTAAACTCTTAAAGGTTCTACTAACAGCAAATATATATCAACTACAGATGAAATACCAAATCTCATCAGATCTCAAAGTGAGCTACATTATCATGAGTATAAACAATGCAATCCTAACTAATGCATATACCCAATATGAAACTGAAATAAAAGTAGCAACAAATATATGATGATAGAATAAGCAATAACAAATTATGCAACAAATTGGGGTAATCAGACATGCAAAAATGGAAAGGCTCTCACTAAACCAATAATAATGAACTATAAGAGACAAATAAGATGATAGCATATTTAACTATAAATATTATGTTAGCTTGGAGCACAAGAAGGCGAAGATCCAGAAAAATAAAGTATAATAAGCATGTGAACAACAATCAATAGAAATAAATGGCCATATAGAGAAAGAGATCTGCCCCGCAAAAAGCAATATGTCACAGGAAAATAGAGAGGATCAATACTGAGGTTCACCTGATTTACAGAATTTCAGTGTAAGAAAGGAAAGCCAATAGCTCCAGAATACAACTGCTTCACCACCACCAAAACTCAACCTAAAGTCGGAGGTATGGTGCAAAAGGTACATGCTAGACATCTAATAGGGATACTCATAAATTTAGGATGCAACTAGAGCAGGAAAGAGCGCACTAGCCAGATCAAGCTTAATTGTTTCCTTTTGCTTCCACTTTGGTGCATACTGGAATTTAGTGAAGATGCTGACAGCATCATAGAAATTATTAGCTCCCATAAGGAAGAGGGTTCAATTGAATTCCCCCGTTAGAATTTATGGCTCCCTTCAAAATTACAGATGTATTTCTTTGCTTTTTTCTGTACATATTCTGCACGATCTTATTGATGAATTATACCTTTACTGAACCAAAAAATGACTCCTGGAAAACTTGTCACAACAGTAAGGAGGCTACAGGACTAGAGAAATAATTCCAATAATTACCAATTTCACAAGCAATTGCATTCCAACTTTTCACGATTTTTTTTCTACAACTATTCAAGCTTTTCACCTCAAGCAAAATTTTCTCAAATGCCTAACTTTACACCAAAACCATCAAGAGTCTAGATTTTCACTTCTCATTCAGGCCCTCTAGATACTGAAGATTTCATGAAATGGGAAAAGTCCAAATCTTCATTCTCTTCCAAAAAGAATTACTAGCTAGCACATTGATCCTCTCTCTTTCCCTTGGACAATGGTAGTTCTTTTTTTAAAAAAAACGGCAGGACAAAGGAGATGGACAAAGCACCGAAACCAATTAAGAAGTTGGAAAGACAGGAGAGCACGTTATGCACAAAAATTGCTCAAAATGGAATTTTTTTAAAGAACAATCCACATGAATCAAGAGTTGAGCAGTTACCTAGCTTAAGGAGATCTTCTCAATGATTGCCTGACCCTTGCCCACTTTGACTACTTGGCTTCTGCTTATGTATCTGAGAGAGTAGATTAGCTGCAAATAATAGAGTTGCCTGGTAGCGTTCATTCTTGTCAACCTCTGATTCTGGTCCCTCCTGTACTGACCCATAAAGTGCAGACTGCAACTGATGCATTTGAGTTGCGAGCCCCATCCCAGAGGCAACAGGCATGCCAGCCTGTGGCTGAGGAACATTAGCACCATAAGTCTGGTTGGGCAATGAAGCAAGATTTGTTGGTTGCTGAGAGACAGATGAACCATACAGTCCTAAGGCATCAGTGGTATGAGTCCCAGAACCACTCACAGCATCCTGATGTGTTCCAAGCTGAAGGTGGCGATCAACATGGGGCTGAGCTGAGAGGTGTGTGCCTTGAGAAATCATGGTCGATGTCAATGTCTGAGGAGGACCACCTTGTGCTCGCAAGTTTAGGCTATGCTCTTGCATTTGGCTAAAACCAGTGGCCCCTTGAGAATAATGGTTAGGTGTGTTCAAGCCTGCTGGATGAGCTTGAAGCTGTGGTAAAACTTGCATTTGGTTGTTAAACTGACTACCAAACTGTGCCATGTGATCGGCAGCTTGACCAGGAGCTTGATGTTCATATCTCCAAGATTGTTGCTGCACTTTACCAGGTGCAACAGCAACATCTGATGCAGGCATCCCGCCAGACGCTCCTGCAGGCACGGTTGCCCCTTCCACACTTGATAACTTGTTAGCTGGTAGCATTTTTGCTAGGGTTGCAATAAGTTCAGGTGTTAAAGTGACCCCCGCTTGGGTTGGCGCTGAAGTATTACTTTGATGCACAGGATTCACAGGGTATGCTGCAGTATTACTTGGCTGCGCAGGATTTGCAGGGTGCGCATCAGTCAGAGAACTGACTTCTTTTGAAGGCAGCTTCAGATCTTCTCGGGTAACCTGATTATAGTTCATCTGTGAAACCCTTTCCATGGATGGCATTGCATCATACGCAGCTTGAGAGGATGTTATCCGTGGTGCATCCACATATTGAGGTTGATTGGACTCTGGTGGCAAAGATGTGTTACCAGGTATATGATGTGCAAACTTTAAAACCACCCCATAAAGACGCTCTGGACCAACAACTTTCAGAACTTTCGTAAGGAAGTCAGAAGGTGGCACCAAGAACATGGTGGTCCCATCACCAAATTTTGCAACCCCAGCACGATCTTTTGAACCCAGGTACCTCAGAAACTCTGTATATGAAGCAAAATCCTCTTCGCTATCCGGCAAGAAATAAACAATATTGAACCCAACAGCATCTGCGTAGTGTTTAGTTAGCATGTCTAATCCTGTTCTGGCGGAGCAATTGACTACCTCAGGACTGCAGAAAATAACATTTCATCACTTGACTGTTCCTTATTTATTTTGTGGTGGCATGTGAGTATCAGAGGACTTAAGTATATCAAACCTATTAGAAGTAATTGGGTGCATGCAACTGAATGAAGGAAAAATAATAAAAGTCATACACATTAGTTCCAAGTTAGTTGTACCAAGCAAAACCATAAATATTATTTAAGAAAATTTCAAGTATCCAAAGAAGAATCATGCACACGCCAATGCTAACAGCAAGTTATCTTGATAACCTTTTCTCAAACATATTTCAGAATTAAGTTTCACAGTAATTCTGTAAAGGAACACACACCGCCCCCCCCCCCCCAAAAAAAAAAAAAATAAATACTATCCAACAAAAGGTTAGAAATCACTGTAGCGATCAATTGAAAAACAAATTAGGAAAGATGATAAGTGACCCCCATCAACAAGCTGAGAAATCTGGAGAGTGTTGAATCAGTGAGGAAATTCAAAAACCTGATCTTTAGCAAACAAGAAAAATACAAAATACTTACATCTCCGATTCTATCCTTTCCCCAATAGGCACACAGCGAGCATGACAAACAGGTGTTCCACCCTTGGCGATAACGCCACGCCATATATAGTCATGACCAGGAGCTCGACCATCTGTTCTTTTAGGAGGGAGAGAACTATCATATGGCAAAGCCCCATCAATCCTTGATCTTTTAGTTTCCCTCTGAAGTTGGCTAGAATCGAAAACATCCCAGCCACCAAGGGCAGATCTATTAGGTGGTTTCTGCTCACCTGAAGGAGAAGAAAGCAACCCCGGTGTTGGAGATGACTGCTTCCAATTTGGACCTCCAATCATAGTATGAGGACTTGTGTCTCGCAATTTCCGAAGCACTGGCGAATCAGTAAATTCTGGGCCTGAAATAACAGGGTCAAACCTGCCTTGCGTACCCAAAGGCCTTGCTGGGATCTCAGGACCATGAGTACCATAAGGTGGCATATGCCCAGGTACATTAGAAGCCAACATAGGGCGACTATGGCCAAATAAGCCCATCTGTGCAGGTTGGAATGGGTTTTCATTGGGATAAAAATCAGGTGCTGGGCCCATAATTGAAGGATGATACTCCAAGAAATCTCTGCCAGGTGCAGGACCACTGCTTGAATATTCTATTGTGATTCTGGGATCATTGAAAAGCTTGCCCTGCAACCCCTCCTTAGCACGCTGGGCTTCCTCTATGCTTCTAAATTCAACCAATGAGTAATTTCTATCATAAAATGTTTTTATTCCATCAATCTCACCAAACAAAATCATAGCATTGTGTAGCATGTCTTCATCAACATGGACAGAGGGTGGATAACTTATACACAAAACTTTACTAGGTTGTCCACTTTGTCCCGCTGGCAACTGGAATGGCTGCGCAAAAGAAGATGCTCGGGGTGAAAATTAGGACTAACAAGCATATATTTCATTCAACATAAAACCATCTTAACCACCCAATGTTCTAACGGAATATCTATACTAATCATAACCAATGGTTAACCACCTAGTTTCCTAACGTCATATCTATACTAACCACTAGCTTCAGCAATTGGCACACACCACACCCAACTTTTGCAAATTGATGCAAACAAGTAACAGTACTAACAGGTCGTTTGGTTGGCCACATTAAGGAGAGTTAATCCCAGCATAAAATTTCCACATAGTAGAACATAATTTGCCACATAAAACTCTGTATTACAAATGTAATCTACAATTTTTGGTTTCGGCATAAAATTCTACAAAACTATTGGCGCCTTTGGTTTGTAGTATTACCTGAAAACGTGTATCTAAAGACAGAAATGCTCTTAAAGTAGGCAATCTCTATTAAACAATCCCTGTATTATCATTCACAACAAATCTTACATCATTTTTCACCACATAACAAATTCAACAATTCACCAAAAAATCCTACATTATCATTCACCACATAACAAAATCTATATTATCATTCACCACACAAACAATCATATTATCATATACCAGATAACAATCCATGTGTATAATCCCATGAACCAAACCACTCTTAAAAAAGATGGAAATCTTTCAAAGAAAAAGGAGCATTACATGTTGCCTTTTGAAGCCAGCATGCATAGGATCAGAGTAGTTCCTGACAAAATCTTGAGGCATAACCCGAGTGTCAGGATGGCCAATGCTCCTATTGGGAAATTGTCCATCCCTCATCTCCCGAAACTCCGGTCCTTGCTCCTAAAAGATTTAAGAATTCATTTTTTATGAGGAATGATTAAAAAAATTAAGAAACCACAAATCAACCAGAAGATTACAGGGTGAACCTAAAAGTTGTGTTAGCAAGAAACAATCAATCAATCAATCAACTAAACTACCACCCAAACTAGTTGGTTTCAGTTATACGAGTCTTAAACATTCAATCCAATCTATTTAGGAATGCATGCTAGGTAGGCATGCACCAAAGAACTCAGCATTCAGAAAGTTTATCATACACTTGTTGTCAATCTACCCACAACCCTCTTCCTTTATTCAGACATTGGACCCACTATGCTTTGCTAAGCTCACATACGCAGAACTTACCACACCTTGGCTACACCGAACACTAAGACTATATTTTCCTCTTGAACTCAAACTTTGATTCTTACTGTTAAGTTCCACATTGGTTGAGGAAATTGATTGTGTCCTCCTTATGTGGTCTTGGGCAACCCTCCCTCAAGAGCTAGCTTTTGGGGTTTAGGCACAAGGTTTATTTCTCACATGGTATCACAGCCAGGCCTATCGATCCATATTGTTATATTTCTCAATGTTGGGCCCCAGTGTTAAATTATTCATGCTCCAATTATCTAATCCTGTATGCGGGAATTTTAAGTCCCAAATTGGTTGAGAATGGATTGTAATCTCGCTATGTGACCTTGGCAATCCTTCCCTCAAGAGCTAGCTTTTGGATTTGAGTTACAATTTACAATTGGATTCTATATGCCTTGTACCAGCAAGGTGACTGTCGCGCAAAAATCTTTCTATAGAGTATAGACACCAAAACTCATTTACGAAAGCTAAAACCCACATTCTTAAGGTTGACAACTACTTCCATGATCATAATATATTTCCTCTACAAAATGTACCACTCCAGAAAACGAATCAAATCTCTACAGTAAGAGTAAACCATGCTGTAGAGAAAATAACTTACTCTTCTAGCAGGTTGTGACCTGAGATAATCCACGCGGATCTGTTCACCGCCAACTTTTTTGCCATTCATGTTCTTCAGTGCTTCTGCTGCATCTTCCAGTCTAGTAAAATCAATATATGCGGTATTGCGATCCCTGATGAACTTAAATTCTTGAATTTTACCAAATCCCTTGAACTGATCTTCCAATTCTTCTTTTGACACGGACTTGCTAATCCCAGCTACCCACAAACTTTTGCATGGCTTAGCCTGCAAACCAGACATTATAACTGTTGTTAGACTAACTACCTGACACAGTGCAATGCATAATGAGAACCACAGCAGAACGAAAAACAGACAGGTAATCTAATGTCTGTAAGAAAAAATCATGCTGGGCAAATAAACCAGCACTTGGACAACTATAACAAAATCTAAAATGTTTTCAGTCATCAAAGAATAGGAGTTGAGTTACCCATAGTGATAAAGGAATTCTACAAACATACAACACAACGATAATGGCATAGTGTTGCCACATGAGCACAAAATACAGAGTGCACATTAACCATCAGTAAAGATGATCAAGTTGTTAAATACAGGTGTAGCTTCACAGAACAATCTCCAAGTCAATTTAGCATTCACATAAAAGTTTGTAACATTCTTTAATGAGCATATCCCGAAACAATACTATGCCATATATACTGGCCAAAATCTCAGTCCCAACAAGAAAATGAACTCAAGTTAAGAGTGACATTGAAGAACCAGACAGGCAATGTGAGGCTAAGTACCAAATGCCCATATAGTAGACTTGATTGTATGTGGTTAACCAATTCTAATGCATTGAGGTCAACATAACGAGGAAAAAGTCAAGCTTCGGAGCAATTTATTGAATGTTTCTTTCTCCTATAAGTAATTAACCTTCAATTCTCATGATAATGTCCAAACGTCGAGATGAAAGGAGAAAATCATTTCAAGACGTAGAGCCGGTGAATAGTTTGTAGCAACGGACATGTCCTGTTTTTGTCTATCCCAAGTATTGTGTCCATGACATGTATAGTTCAATTTGACTTCCCCCAAACTACCCCTATGTGTATGCATCTTATACCAACCAATTCAAAAATAAACACATCACTTAAGGATCCCAAAGGGACCAGCTACCTCTGAGGTGGCATGCATGTAGCATGTATGATAATCGAGAAGTACATGAAGATTCACGCCAAATTTATAATAGCTTGAAAAAGATATGACACCCTCCTTTGATGAATAAACATATCATTATTTTGAAGAGAGAGCTAGCTCAAGCCATCAGGATGCATGTAATCCAACAAAGTTGTAGTTTGCTGACTATGCGGGGCATTTTTTAGTGCTTGGATGTTCATTCTTCCTATCTGCTCTTTCTAGTGGTTCATAACCTTCACTTTTCATATCCAGCTATACCTCTAGCAACTAGAGTTGTAAAATATGCATCACCTGGCACCCTCTACATCCAAACTTAACAACCCTTTGATCCCAAAAGTAAATACAGGGAGTCATCATATATGCATATGATTTGTTTTTGTTTTATACCAAACACGTCTATAAAATAGAATATCTTAACTTTCCTTCAGCTGGATGTTTTCCTGCAAGGACTGGTTCTCTCGTATTCCCTATAAAGTATCTCCAATAGGTGGTAAAACAGGGAAGTTTTCAGAAAGTATTATCAAGTCTTAGCCATACTTGTGAAAAGTTAAAAGAATCTCCCGAACTTGATTTCCAGGGGGATGCTTATATAAGAACTAATTCTTTTCATAGATTTACATAATAACGCCTAAACATTCATATATTGATTCTTCTCTTTTCTTCTCTTTGGGGAGACATAACAGTCAATGCATCGATAAGTGAAATTTTCTTTATACCCATCTATATTGGACTTCGTTGACATATAGATATTCCTTATTGAGAATAAACATTCGTTTCTAAAGGTTGTTCCATTAACTTTCATTTACTAAACTTTTAACAAGTAATCAGTGAATGAAACTTCATCAAACATTTTCACAAGACTTGAAATATTAAAGACAATGAGTTACTAGATACCCCATATTTTGGAGCGGTGGCTAAACTACTACTCAACTAATTAGCATTTGTTGTATAATTAATTAAAATTAATTACACGTATCAGTTGATCTCAATGTCTATTAAAATGTAACGGGAAATGCATTTGGAGGATAAAGCATCTGAGAACCTTTGAGAAAGGACGTGGACACAAAGAAGTCCAGAAATCTCCATCAGTCAGAATGGATATAAAAATAAAACGGAATCTATATAACATATATAGTACGTGGTTGACATTTACGTCGCAATTGATTTGCTTTTTGATGGTATTGCAGCTGGGCGATTAACGTTCTGGTATTTTTCTACAAAAATCTGTTTTAAGGCAATGTAGTTTCAAACAACAAATAGTGCCTATTGCATATCGTGCTCTATGGTCTTGGACGTGTGAAGCGATCCGTACCGTGTTCCAGTGTATAATGAAATATGCTCTTCTAAAAATAATTTGCTAGTATTTTTTTTTCTATTTTGGTTACCTTTATGCTTGCCAGACAAGCACAACATATTGGCGGAACATGGTATAAACTTCGAATAAAGATCCTAAAGCTTTGCAAATTTGAGCACGTTTTTAATCTAATTCAACTTTGATTCAGTTGCGCAGTTTTCAGAAAACTCCATAAAGGTTATTTGCCTGGTCTAATGAGCTGGTTTTGTTCGATTCATTAGTTCAATGCCAATCACCGATTTCGCAGCTGATAAAAAATTTCCTCTTCAACACATAGATTGGTAAATGTTTGGGAGGGAACTGCAAATAGATGTCGGCCATATCTCCTAATTGCAAAATTTTGATTCAGCGATTTCAACGATTTCGGCAGAATTTTTCATACATTGCTTCTCTAATCGCATATTCGCATTCGAACAAAATCGGCATATTTCTTTACTAAAATAATAACATCCATCAAGTAAAAAAAATGTCTCTCTACCCGGGCAGGTAGAGGGTAGGGAATGAGGCTGCGTAAATTCAATCCTACCCCTCCAGATCCTGACGGTGGTGGGATTACACTCGGTTGCTGTTGTTGTCATCAAGTAAAAAAATAATTTTTTCTTCCTATATTGTTCATCTATTTTTCTTTTCTATTTTCTACGCATCTACTCATCTCCAGCGTAGATCTTGTATGGCTCATTTTATCTTTTGTTTTGATTTTTCAGTGAGGGAAAACGCTTAAGGATGTCCTGTAAGATGATCGGGAACACACAAACGTCGACGACAAATACTAACAAAAACAAATTTATAAACATCGATGAAAAAACAACAAAAATCCATCTGATTGAACATAAAAACAAAAAAACAAACCGGTTTTGCGAACTCAACCCTAAGCGGATTGCCGTGAAAGAAAGATCCTTGAAGCGCGTCCTTAGCCTCTTTAGCGTCGTTGATGTTCTTGAAATAGAGAAAAGCGAAACCACGAGCCGAATATGAGGTTACGCTATCAACCGGCCCGTACTTCTGGAACAGAGCCGTTAGATCGGCTTCCGTTACGTCGGGGGTTAGATTACCCACCCATAGATTATTCGACGGCATCTCTCCCGGCGGCGCCATTATCGAACCCTAGAAAACTAGTTTAACACGAAAAAAAACTAGAAAAAATTTTTAGATTGAGATTTGGAAAACCTTGAAAAGAGAGAAAAGAAAATTTTGATAGCAATAGAGAATAAGACAAAAATTATATGTTTTGAGAAAGGCGTTTTTCGCTTAGAGGAGAGGAGGAAGAAGAAGAAGAAGAAGAAAGGCGACGATAAGAAAGAGGGGATTATGTGAATCCAATGTTATAAGAAGTCACATCTTTTTCGGTTGTATCTGTAAGTGGACAACTTTAACCCTCTCTTTTGTATTTCCTTGACAAGTTATCCTTCCTTTTGTCTCAAATGGGGACACGGCGAAGAAACATCCCGAAGTCCAATTTCGTAAATGGTATGTATGTCGCTCTAGTATTAACTAAGTACTCCCTCCGGTCCAAAATAAGTAATTTTTGGTCTTTTTTGTGGTTCAAAATAAGTGATTTTTCAGATTTCAAGAATGAATTAATGATTTTTTTCGTGCATTGCCCTTGGATTAAATAGTGTTAGAGTATATGTGTTAGGAGTGTTTATGTAAAGAGATAGTAAAGATTAACATGGTCAATTTTATTGCTAATTAATGTTAAAAGGTAGATTTCTTAACCTGTGTCAAAACATCTAAAATATCACTTATTTTGGACCGGAGGGAGTATTATTTAAAATTGTCCTTTGTTTTACTATTGGGTCAAAAGATTCCTTGTCGTTATATTTGTGAGACGTGATTTTTGTCACGCTTAAATTTCTCCTATAAAATTCCTTAGAATTAGGATTTTCCTTTATTATTTAAATTTTTAGGAATTAATTGCATGATTTTGTGTCTTGTTTGCATTTTTGTGTGCATTTTTTATTGATACAATTCCAAAAAAATATACAAAAATAGTGTGCATTTTTATATTACAAAAATAAAGAAAATACCAAAATAGTCCTTGCATTTCTATTTTTAATTTTTTAAAAATTTTGTCTTAAAATTTTCTTTTGAAAATTAATTAGTATAATTGTAGAGTCAATTGGGTCTTTTATTTTAATCNAAAAACCGAGGATCTCCCTGGCATAACCCAAGGAGCTTTTTCTTTCCAAATCCCGGCCAAAAAACCGAGGATCTCCCTGGCATAACCCAAAGAGCTTTTTCTTTCCAAATCCCGGCAAAACCCGAGGATCTTTCTTCTTTCCGTCCCGGCATAACCCGAGACCTTTTTTCTTTTCCCGGCATAACCCGGTCATTTTTCAGCATAAACTGGATCCATTCACAAGGATACACAATCCTGATTTGATTGCTTAGATATGTGTCACAACTAACTCACGAAATTTTCCTAGTGAAAACTGGGGCAGAAAATTTCGTTCGTTTGTTTGTTTTGGTATCTTAAGCAGGTCAGCCTCAAGACATAGGGTGCGAGATGACCGACAGAATGAGTCTCAATCCAGAATAAAGAAAAGAAGAAAAGAACAAAAGGAAATGAACTCAAATGTGAAGCAAACAAGGGTGCGGACTGCTCAAAATCTGATTGTAGTCACAAGCTCCGCTGATCCTTTTTTGACCCAATGCTGCATGACGAAGTAAACACCTACAACTTGCGAGCATCAAGATTCAGATCGAAGTCCACAGCAAAATCAGCTAAGACTCAAGATCAAGTTTCAAGAGAATTATAGATAGGAATCTTGTAGCTCATAGTTAATAGGCATAGCTAGCTTAGCTTTGATTTTCCTTTTGGTGTAATAAGGAGGTCAGCAAGCAGCAGCAGCAGCAACCACTGTGAAATCACAGCTCCTGGTAGTCCCAGCTATCAAACCTTCCAGAACTACACTGACCTGATTTCTTTATAGCCAAGGATATGTAGGCAACCTTTGAAGCAGGGTTCGGTCAGACGGTTTTCAAAATGCTTCTCATGGAGTGCTGAGCAGGCAAAAATCCTTCATGGTGCTCATTTATCTTTGCCCGAAAACCCTTCGTGTCTTCAAGCAAAGAGGGGCAGCTGTGAGCACGTGATTTTTGCCATGCTTAAATTTCTCCTATAAAATTCCTTAGAATTAGGATTTTCCTTTATTATTTGAATTTTTAGGAATTAATTGCATGATTTTGTGTCTTGTTTGCATTTTTGTGTGCATTTTTTATTGATATAATTCCAAAAAATATACAAAAATAGTGTGCATTTTTATATTACAAAAATAAAGAAAATACCAAAATAGTCCTTGCATTTCTATTTTTAATTTTTAAAATTTGTCTTAAATTTTCTTTGAAAATTAATTAGTATAATTGTAGAGTCAATTGGGTCTTTTATTTTAATCTTGCATTTAATAAAATCAGAAAAAAAAATATAAAAATACAAAATGAAAACAAAATAAAGAAAAGAAAACAAAGATAAAAAGAATTAAAAGATTTTGATTTTGGGCCATGCACATAAGGACTCCAAAAATCGAACCAAAAATCACCCCATGCCCAGGCCCAATCTAGTCTCTAACCCGGCCTGCCCCAATGGAATCAAAACGGCGCCGTTTTGACGTCAAGCAATCCCAGCCGTCTAGGATACTTAGATCAACTGCCAGGAACTAGGGAACGCTTGATATTTAAATGTCGGAAAGCCCTCACCCCCCCCTCCCCGGGTCTCGTCTCCCTCATCGCACCCAAAAGCAGACCTGTGTAACGCCGCCGTGAATCGCCGCCGGAAATCGCCCACGGCGGCGGTCCGACTCAAATCACTCCAAATTAACACCCTTTGTTCCTCTTCTTCCCCTCTTTCCAAATCCGTGATTGGTTTCCATCGAACTTTACTTAAATGTGGCGAATCTTGGATTAAAGATTTTCCGGCCAAAACGTCACCTTCCCCAAACTCCACCAAGTTTACACCATAGGACCACCATAACCTCCTCTATCAAACCCCCAAGGCCCTGACCCTCGAATATGGCCGGAACTTCTCGAGTATCGATTTGAAGTTTGCCGGCCAAAATCCTAGTTGCACCAAATTATTCCAAATTGATACCACATGGTCCCCGGGCTTCCCTCATGAAGAACTCATGGTCAATAACACTCAAACCCCATTGGAATCGGTCAATTGTTAAATCTAAAAAATGGCCGGTGAGTTTCCTTAGGTTTCTTAGTGTTTCTTCTTAATTAATTAGTCGTTTTAATCAATTTGAGTCTAGTTCTTCTGTGTTATTTCTGATTTTTAATTTGGGTCAATTCTAATGTATGCTTCGTTTTACGTCTGTTAGTTTAAATATTCAAATGATAGTTAATTAGTTCAAGTAACTAATTGTTAGTTTAGTTGGATTTGATTCAGTTTTGATGTAGCTATTTTTCTTCTGATAACAATATGGTCATTTGGTTGCAATTTGATTAGTAGCCGTTCAGTAATTAATAATTAGTAACTGTGTTGAATTAGTTAAGTAATTGAGTTAAACTCCTTTGATGCATGATTTTGTTTCTAAATTCAGTGTTTGTTTTCAATTAGCTGTTAGGATTAGTTCAATTAGGCTGGTTATAGCTGAATAAATCAGACTTTAATTAGTCGTGGGGTTTGGGGTCAGTTAGCTTAAATGGGTAATTCAAGGGAAATAGTGAGGGTAAAATATGGAGTTCGAATGGAAATTTTACAAGTGGTTGAAACTAGAATGCTCTAGAGTCTTCTAAAATAAGACTTTAGTCACAATTTTAGAAGTTTGGGATAGTAACTTGAGGAACAAGTTAAAAAGTAGAGGACCAATCTGAAAATAAATAGGGACTAATAAGGAAAACAAAAAATTTGAGGGCTGCCCCTCATTTGGCCTATAAAAAGGCATGAATAGTGCCTTAAATCACAAGTTTAGATACTCTAAAAATTCCCCAAACTCTCCAGCTCTTAAGTTCCCCCCAAAAATCCCCTTCTTCAAGTCTAAACTTCAAATTTGAACCTCAACACTAAAGAGGTTCAGATCTGAAATCATATAGCTCTAGAAGCCTTTTGTTTAGATATAAAACTCTCCAAAAAAAAAAAACAGAAAACTTTCAAAAACCCCAAAATATAAGTTACATTGCATCTCTTAGGTTAATTCTGCATTTAGCTTGGTTTTCTTAGTTGTTGAAGCTTCAGAAACTTCCTGAGTCAAATTCAAGTGATTTTGAGTGTATTCAAGCTGTTTGGGTGTTATAGTAGCTGAAGTTGATTCTGATTTGGTTTAATATCGTTTCCTGGGTTCCAATTAAGTCCAAATTGATTCCAGTTGCTGTGAATTGCTATATGAATTTGGTGTTAGTTGCCAACTGCTGCTGACTATTATTTCTCTTTGTTGATTCGATACTCAGATACATTTCTCCAACTTAGAAGTTCTGGAAACAGACATCGCTATGTATGCATGACTTTGAAGTCCTCTGATGAAGGAATACAAGTTTTCTATTTGAATTTGCCTTCATAGTTGCTATTAGTCTTAATACTAGTAAAATTTGTTTAAACTATACCTATTTGTAATTGAATGGACTGTTTAAATAGGACTGTTGACATGAATTGGGATTATTATGTGGCTGCTAAATCATATAGGATTGTTAAGTATTCAATGACTTAGCATAGTTGTATCTGGTAATTATTGAGCTTTCAATATTAAGCAAGTAGCATAAGGAAGTGGTTTCAAATGTTCACTTGTAAAACAGCAAATAGTGTGTATATATCCGTTTTCATTCCAGCCATTAGTCTTTAATATAATTCAGTCTATTCATTTGTGTAATAGGTCAGGTCAGAAACGGATAAATAGATATTATGTTATTTGGATAACTTCAGAGTTGATCCAATTCTTGCAATTATATTTTTAGATTGATAAACTTGGTAAGCCTGTTTTAAGTTGAGAAGAAGTAAATAACCAAGAGTCAATATAGTTTGCAACTATACAGCTTTGTGGAGTAGGCTTTGAGCCTGGATTAACGGTAAATTTGGGCTCCTTGGAAGCCCAAGTAGCCTCATCAGTCCATCTGAAATTAATTGGGCTACTGGCCCAAAATCCCTTCAGCCTATTTTTGTAAGGCTCAGGCCAGTTGTGCAACAACAGGCCCAATTTACATGGCACCAGGTCCACGCCTGAACAGCTTCACACATCAGAACTGGGCCAAACCTTTAAGGCCCAAAAAATTGTTATAAGTCAAAAATCCAAAATTATATTAGGAACACGGGGAATTAATTTGCAATGTAAATTTAGATTTTCGAATTAGGTAGCGGGTTCAAACTAAGAGGGTCCTCCCTTTTGTTTGAATTCGGACTTGAACTTGAACTTGAGGCCCGAATTTATAAATGCAAACTAATTAGGCCCTTTTAGAGACAAAAATGAATAGAAAACCTTAGTTTGCTTTAGGTTGACCTTTTAAATAAAAATAAGATGAGCCTCGCCAAACAAAACCCATAAATTGCGGGGCCCTCATTAAATGTCTATATAAAAAAATATTTAGAATTTGGGGCGTGCCGTTTAGTGAATTTCACAGCCTCCCACAAAGATAACAACTCGTTAGTCGCGCTTTTAATAATCTTACCTTCTTAAATATGGGTGTGCATTTCATGCAACCCAAATCCACATCCAAAAACGTTGAATAAGAATGTGTCGAGGATCCGGGTGCATTTCATGGGACGTGATCCGAAAATACGTTTCTAAACGACGTTCACTTTCCTAAAATATTTTAACTAAAAGCGGTTAAATAATTCTAAAATTGCATTATAGGTTGGAGCATGTATAAAAATCAGATGTTTAGCCATTTATAATAATTTAAGCGACCGTACTAGAACCACGGGATCCGGGGGTGCCTAACACCTTCCCTCGGGTCAACAGAATTCCTTATTTAGAAATTCTGGTTCGCAGACTCCAAATGGGAAGTCGACAATTTTCCTCGATTTGGGATTCAAGATAAACTGGTGACTTGGGACACCAAAAGCCAATCCTTTCCCAAGTGGCGACTCTAAAAAAGAAATAAATAATCCCATTTCGAATAATGTCACTTAAAATGGAAAAACTCCCTTATACATTTTATCCTTCGGGGTAGGTGTGTAAAAAAGGAGGTGTGACAGCTCTAGCGACACCGCTGGGGATACGAACCCAGAATTTCGATTCAGGGTTCAAGAATTCGAGCTTAGTACAATTGTTATATTTGGCTTTATCTGATTTTCTACATATTCCATGCTATATGCGCTAAATGTTTTACCGCTTTAATATTTGTTGAATTGTATATATAAACTGTTACGAATCCCTTCCTCTTTCTGAGTCTTCTACATCATGGAGAAGGGTGCACTTCGTGTAGCTTCTCTTCTGTTTAGAGTCTTTCCCTATTTAGAACGAGGTTTGGATAAGTTGCTAAGCCGGCGGAGCTTTTGTATCCCCGGTACGCTGCCTCCCCCTCGGCTCGAGTTGTCCGCTCGGGTAAACCAGGTCCAGACCAATAAACCTAGGGTTAAACCTAGAAGAACAAAACCTCATGCCGGTTCCCTAGTAGGACATTTGTTTGCATCATGTGCATTTGGCTTAGGGGACTCAACACAGGGGTTGAGTCCGTCTAGGACAGGTGTCCTGAAATGAATTGACCATCCTGATGCATCTTACGTGCTACTTGCGCATTTATTTGCTTGGCTTTGCATGTTGACCGGTTTGTATATAATGAAAGAAAATTGAGAAAAATAGCAGTGTTAAGACTCAGTGAGGATAACCTTTTGTTGTGAAAAACTAATGCCAAATAGTACCGAAATGCTGCTGGATTTTTGAAAAGTGAAAAGAAAAAGAGAAAAAATAGGAAGAAAATTGTTGTTCAAAATAGTTTTGATTTAGGCAAATCTGACCGAACTACGCGGGTCTGATTCTCACCGGATGTGAGATACGTAGGCAAACCTCATCGGTTCCGACCCCAATTTTCAAAAAAATCAAAAAATATTTTCCTTCTTTAAAAAATCTATCCTTAGAAAATTCAAAAAAAAAAGTAGTTTTTTTTTAAACTAAAAAAAATGATTTCCTTCTTTCTAATGTCTTTCATGCGAAAAAAGAAAAATCAACACAAATCAAAAATCCAAAATACGGGTTTCCTTCATTTTGAAGTATTTTTCCAAAAATCCAAAAAAATACTCCTTAGATGTCTTTCTTTCATAAATGTCAATAAAAAAAAATTGATTGAAAAATTGAAGTCCAAAAACTATTTTTGCTTTTCTTTAGAAGTACTTTTGTAAATAAATAAAAGCTCAAAAATTCAAAATATTTTTATTAAAAAGTCCCTCTTTCGGAAAAGTAAGAGGCAACATCCAAAATCCAAAAATATTTTCTTTCTTCTTTCGAAAAATAGAAAACAAATGAAAATTCAAACAACAAATATTTTTCTTTTTTACTTCTAAAATTCCCAAAGTTCAAATCGAAAGCAAATGAATTTTTTTCTTTTTTTCAAAAAAGCAAAACAAAAATCAAAATCAAGAAATAAAAAAAAAATTTCTTTCTTCTTTTAAAGTATTTCTTTCTAAAATTTCAAAAAAAAGAGTTAGCCTATTTACTCTATTCTCGATCGCCCGAACTATGCTGGTTTGATTGTCACCGGATGTGAGATACGTAGGCAACCCTCATCGGGTCCAACCACCCTTTTGCAAAAATAGCCAAAAATACCGAAATTTTAATTTTCGTCACAAAATAAGTCAGGTGATGCCATTCTTGCTTAAAATAAGCCAAATGTCCCCAAAAGGGCGCCGGAAGGCCGTTTTTGCAAGAAAAGCCACCTTGGGTCATTTTCAATGGTTAGCGGGCACAACCTTAAAATCTTCTTTCCAGAAGTGCTGAAAGGCCGTATCTGCAAAACCGAGTCTTTGTTTGCTTAAATAAAATTTCTTCATTTAGGTCAAAATAAATCATTAAAATACTCCTTAGATGTCATTCTTTCATAAAAAACATAAAAAATACAAATTTTGAAACAATTGTGTCCGAAAATATTTTTGCTCAAAAATCCAAAACATTTTTTGTAAAAGTCCCTTTTCCGAAATTAAGAGGCAACTTTCAAAATAAAAAAAAACAAAGAAAAATAAAAACAAAAATATTTCTTTTTACTTCTAAAATTCCCAAAGTTCCAATAAAAAGAAAAGGAATTTTTGGAAGTCTTTCTTTCAAAAATAAAANAGTATAATTGTAGAGTCAATTGGGTCTTTTATTTTAATCTTGCATTTAATAAAATCAGAAAAAAATATAAAAATACAAAATGAAAACAAAATAAATAAAAGAAAACAAAGATAAAAAGAATTAAAAGTTTTTGATTTTGGGCCATGCACATAAGGACAAATCGGACCAAAAATCACCCCATGCCCAGGCCCAATCTAGTCTCTAACCCGGCCTGCCCCAATGGAATCAAAACGACGCCGTTTTGGCGTCAAGCAATCCCAGCCGTCTAGGATACTTAGATCAACGGCCAGGAACTAGGGAACGCTTGATATTTAAATTTCGGAAAGCCCTCACCCCCCCGGTCTCGTCTCCCTCATCGCACCCAAAAGCAGACATGTGTAACGCCGCCGTGAATCGCCGCCGGAAATCGCCCACGGCGGCGGTCCGTCTCCAAATCACTCCAAATTAACACCCTTTGTTTCTCTTCTTCCCCTCTTTCCAAATGCGTGATTAGTTTCCATCGAAATTAACTTAAATGTGTCGAATCTTGGATTAAAGATTTTCCGGCCAAAACGTCACCTTCCCCAAACTCCACCAAGTTTACACCATAGGACCACCATAACCTCCTCTATCAAACCCCCAAGGCCCTGACCCTCGAATATGGCCGGAACTTCTCGAATATCGATTTGAAGTTTGCCGGCCAAAACCCTAGTTGCACCAAATTATTCCAAATTGATACCACATGGTCACCGGGCTTCCCTCATGAAGAACTCATGGTCAATAACACTCAAACCCCATTGGAATCGGTCAATTGTTGAATCTGAAAAATGGCCGGTGAGTTTTCTTAGGTTTCTTAGTGTTTCTTCTTAATTAATTAGTCGTTTTAATCAATTTGAGTCTAGTTCTTCTATGCTATTTCTGATTTTTAATTTGAGTCAATTCTGATGTATGCTTCGTTTTACCTCTGTTAGTTTAAATGTTCAAATGATAGTTAATTAGTTCAAGTAATTAGTTGTTAGTTTAGTTAGATTTGATTCAGTTTTGATGTAGCTGTTTTCCTTCTGATAACAATGTGGTCATTTGGTTGCAATTTGATTAGTAGCCGTTCAGTAATTAATATTTAGTAACTGTGTTGAATTAGTTAAGTAATTGAGTTAAACTCCTTTGATGCATGATTTTGTTTCTAAATTCAGTGTTTGTTTTTCAGTTAGCTGTTAGGAATAGTTCAATTAGGCTGGTTATAGCTGAACAAATCAAACTTTAATTAGTCGTGGGGTTTGGGGTCAATTAACTGGGTCAGTTAGCTTAAATGGGTAATTCAAGGGAAATAGTGAGGGCAAAATAGAGAGTTCGAATGGAAATTTTACAAGTGGCTGAAACTAGAATGCTCTAGAGTCTTCTAAAATAGGACTTTAGTCACAATTTTAGAAGTTTAGGATAGTAACTTGAGGAACAAGTTAATAAGTAGAGGACCAATCTGAATAAAATAGGGACTAATAAGGAAAATAAAAAATTTGAGGGCTGCCCCTCATTTGGCCTATAAAAAGGCACGAATAGTGCCTTGAATCACAAGTTTAGATACTCTGAAAATTCCCCAAACTCTCCAGCTCTTAAGTTCCCCCTAAAAATCCCCTTCTTCAAGTCTAAACTTCAAATTTGAACCTTAACACTAAAGAGGTTCAGATCTGAAATCATATAGCTCTAGAAGCCTTTTGTTTAGATATAAAACTCTCCAAAAAAAACAAAAAACTTTCAAAAACCCCAAAATATAAGTTACATTGCATCTCTTAGGTTAATTCTACATTTAGCTTGGTTTTCTTAGTTGCTGAAGCTTCAGAAACTTCCTGAGTTAAATTCAAGTGATTTTGAGTGTATTCAAGCTGTTTGAGTGTTATAGTAGCTGAAGTTAATTCTGATTTGGTTTAATATCGTTTTCTGGGTTCCAATTAAGTCCAAATTAATTCCGCTTGTTGTGAATTGCTGTCTGAATTTGCTGTTAGTTGCCAACTGCTGCTGACTATTATTTCTCTTTGTTGATTCGATACTCAGGTACATTTCTCCAACTTAGAAGTTCTGGAAACAGACATCGCTATGTATGCATGACTTTGAAGTCCTCTGATGAAGGAATACAAGTTTTCTATTTGAATTTGCCTTCATAGTTGATATTAGTCTTAATACTAGTAAAATTTGTTTAAACTATACCTATTTGTAAATGAATGGACTGTTTAAATAGGACTGTTGACATGAATTGGGATTATTATGTGGCTGCTAAATCATATAGGATTGTTAAGTATTCAATGACTTAGCATAGTTGTATCTGGTAATTATTGAGCTTTCAATATTAAGCAAGTAGCATAAGGAAGTGGTTTCAAATGTTCACTTGTGAAACAGCAAACAGTGTGTATATATCCGTTTTCATTCCAGCCATTAGTCTTTAATATAATTCAGTCGATTCATTTGTGTAATAGGTCAGGTCAGAAACGGATAAATAGATATTACGTTATTTGGATTACTTCATAGTTGATCCAATCCTTGCAATTATGTTTTTAGATTGATAAACTTGGTAAGCCTGTTTTAAGTTGAGAAGAAGTAAATAACCAAGAGTCAATATAGTTTGCAACTATACAGCTTTGTGGAGTAGGCTTTGAGCCTGGATTAACGGTAAATTTGGGCTCCTTGGAAGCCCAAGTAGCCTCATCAGTCCATCTGAAATTAATTGGGCTACTGGCCCAAAATCCCTTCAACCTATTTTTGTAAGGCTCAGGCCAGTTGTGCAACAACAGGCCCAATTTGCATGGCACCAGGTCCACGCCCGAACAGCTTCACACATCAGAACTGGGCCAAACCTTTAAGGCCCAAAAAATTGTTATAAGTCAAAAACCCAAAACTATATTAGGAACACGGGGAATTAATTTGCAATGTAAATTTAGGTTTTCGAGTTAGGTAGCGGGTTCAAACTAAGAGGGTCCTCCCTTTTGTTTGAATTCGGACTTGAACTTGAGGCCCGAATTTATAAATGCAAACTAATTTGGCCCTTTTAGAGACAAAAATGAATAGAAAACCTTAGTTTGCTTTAGGTTGACCTTTTAAATAAAAATGAGATGGGCCTCGCCAAACAAAACCCATAAATTGCGGGGCCCTCATTAAATGTCTATATAAAAAAAAAAGTTAGAATTTGGGGCGTGCCGTTTAGCGAATTTCACAGCCTCCCACAAAGATAACAACTCGTTAGTCGCTTTAGGCGCGCTTTTAATAATCTTACCTTCTTAAATACGGGTGTGCATTTCATGCAACCCAAATCCACATCCAAAAACGTTGAATAAGAATGTGTCGAGGATCCGGGTGCATTTCATGTGATGTGATCCGAAAATACGTTTCTAAACGACGTTCACTTTCCTAAAACATTTTAACTAAAATCGGTTAAATAATTCTAAAATTGCATTATAGGTTGGAGCATGTATAAAAATCAGATGTTTAGCCATTTATAATAATTTAAGCGACCGTGCTAGAACCACGGGATCCGGGGGTGCCTAACACCTTCTCTCGGGTCAACAGAATTCCTTATTTAGAATTTCTGGTTCGCAGACTCCAAATGGGAAGTCGACAATTTTCCTCGATTTGGGATTCAAGATAAACCAGTGACTTGGGACACCAAAAGCCAATCCTTTCCCAAGTGGCGACTCTAAAAAAGAAATAAATAATTCCATTTCGAATAATGTCACTTAAAATAGAAAAACTCCCTTATACATTTTATCCTTCGGGGTAGGTGTGTAAAAAAGGAGGTGTGACAATATTATTAAACAAAAATACCTCCAAATTGACGGAATGGACACGTGGCAAGGATTTAAGGTTCAAGGCCATCTGATTCTTCTTTTTTTACCCAATTGATCCGAACTTGCTTTCGATCCACAAATTTGACCCACCCTTCTCCAGCTAATTTAAAGTTCAGAACCCTAATTATTCAATATTTTTCGTCCTCCCTAATCAAAGAAAAGTTTTCTCATCTCCAATACTCAAAATTTAAAATTCCAATAAACAAAATTCAGTCTCTCTTTATGAATATTTAACGCGGTGCTAAAGGTGGGTTCAATGTCCGATTCAACTGCTACATTAAAGAAGAGGTGCCATTGTGGGGAGACTACCAACAACTTCCAATCAACCACATCTCAAAATCCTGGAAGGAGATTGTATAAGTGTGTTAAACCTGAAGTAAGTTTTGATTTTGCTTGTGATTCGTTGTTTGAACCTATTATACAAAACTTCGTTCCCTTTTCAGTAACAGAATCATTTGTTGTTTTTGTTAGAATGAGTCATGCAAATATTGAGAATGGCAAGACGAAGCTTTAAAATGCCCATGGATATTTTTGTATTGATCAACTAGTTTGCAATGTTATGAAATGTTTCTAGTTTGCAATTTGTGTAGTGCCTACTGATTAGCAAATTTGCATGTTGCATTATCACTTAAAACTGTATCATTTTAACACACTTTTAATGCATTACTTGGACAAGAAAATTTAGATACACAAGCATAAGAGATATGGTGAACATAATCGAACAGGGAGAATAAAATCACCAAGACAGTGTGTTACTTAAGAATAAGTTATTGTGAATTCTCAAATAGAGATGAGCATAGGGAAAAAACAGTTTTCTCTATTTGTCAGTTCTTTGGTTATCCCAAATTGAGGATGTAGATACACCTATCTATAACTCAACACAAATTCAACACCGCAAAACTACACCTAAAACTGTATCATTTCAAAACTACAACATTGTTAAGATACAGTTTTAGTGCACCACTATTGCCATATCTCAAGCACAATAGACCGAATAAATATTAGATATTAAACGTTAAGATAATATAACTTGAAGATATTAAACATTTTCAAGCATTTAAGTATTGTCATCCTAAAAGATACCTAGACAAGGTCAAATGGGAAGAATGGATGTCATACTATAACAACAAAAACTTACACAATTTAAGTCATAATATGACATTCAAATCCAATACCAGTATTAACAGTATTTTAGATATGACATAAAATATCAGTAAGTTTGCAGTAAATACATCCCAACAAAACACACAAAAAAAGTCCAGCTTGGTCATCATTTTCCTTTCATTGGTCTAAGCTTCCCAATTGTTTGTTGCCTTTATTTTTCTAACTAATTTGCAATTGTAGCACATTTTCCCTTCCAGTTTAACGATGATGGTGAATATGGAAGGTTTGTCGGATAATTAACACCAGTGTAATCACTAGTGGAGTTGATTGACCTTGTGCCAGTGGGTATTGATACATTTTGTTTCATCTAAGTCTTGTATTGACTTCTGATATCACTCTTGGGCGTAGCACAACATCTTCATCATGTCCAATATCTGAGAATTCAATGTCCAAATCCTTTCTTAACTGGCCAATACTCTTAACTCCAGGTGTAGACATAAACCTAAGCTGCAGTCTTGACTTTGTGATTGATTGGAGGTGCTGAAAAGTTAATTTATTCTTTAGTTTCTTCATCTATCAAAGTTCTTGGCCTCTTTATTTGTTGTTTACCTTTTCCTTTTGTTGCTGGAAAAAAAAACCAAGTTAGAAAACAGAACTAAGTCCAAATTTCACTAAATAAGTATTCAAATTATAGTTTACATGTCCACAAGTCCAATCATTTTGGGTTGTCTCTCCACATTTGCTACAAGTCATGAATCTCTATTTTCTGGACTGTGACCATAATCCTTGCCTTTAATTTCCTCATCCTTCTGCCTATCTCTCTTAATCTTAGGCCTGCCAGCCAATTTCATAACCTAAGGTGACTACATTGCTTGTGATGAGTCAACCTTAAAAAAAATTCTCCTCTTACAGGTTGCAACTTGTGTTTGTAAGTGAGAAGAAATCCCTCCTTTCTATACCACTAGTTCATCTCCGTCATAGGATCACCCATGTTGTGAAGTACAACTTTAATAGCATGTGAACATGGGATTTTTAAGGTCTTACTGCCTGCAAGTGCACTTCATAGCCAAATTCACACAATGCTTATCAAAACCTTCTATCACTTCATAGCCATTTTCTCCATTGGAATTAATTTTACAAGCTGTTTAAGCAATTTGCATGTACTCATTGTACAGTTCCATGCTTTTTTGGACTAAAGTTATGCTTCTACTCCTCACTTCATCTTCATGTTCTCTTAACATGTTCGTGACTGTAACGACCCGGCCAGTCATTTTGAGAATTTACGCCTCGATCCCCTACTAACTGATCCCCCCATGTTTATTTCTGCTATTGTGATTTGCCGGGATGATTCGTCTTGAGTTTCGGAGTATTTTGGGACACTTAGTCCCTAAATGAGAGCTTAAGCTTTAGAATTTGGACCGTAGTCGGAACAGTGTGAAGACGGCTTCGGAATAGAATTCCGTCGATTTTGTTAGCTCTGTTGAGTGATTTTGGGCTTAGGGGCGAGTTCGAATTGTGTTTTGGAGGTCCGTAGCTTATTTAGTCTTGAAATACCGAAAGTTGAATTTTTGAAGTTTCAGGATCGATAGTGAAATTTTGATATAGAGGTCGGAATCTGATTCCGAAAGTTGGGATAGTTCCGTAGTGTTGAATGTAACTTGTGTGCAAAATTTGGGGTCAATCGGACATGGTTCGGTTAGTTTCGGCATCGGTTGTAGAATTCTTGAGATTTCAAGTTCTTTAGGCTTGGATTGGAGGGTGATTCATGGTTTTAGCGTTGTTTGATGTTATTTGAGGGTTCGACTAAGTTTGTATGATGTTTTAGGATTGGTTGGCATGTTTGGTTATGGTCCCGGGAGCCTCGGGTGAGTTTCAGATGCTTTAACAGAATTGGATTTGGACTTAGGCAATTTTCTGATATGCTGAACCTATTGGTTTCGCACCTGTGGAGCTTGGACCGCAGGTGCGGCGCCAAAGGAGCGGTTTGCCAACCGCAGATGCGGTCTAAGGAATAAGGGTAGCTAGTCGAAGATGCGGCTCAAGGACGAAGCGGAACCGCATATGCGAAGAGAGGAGCGCAGATGCGGAATCTGGAAGCTTAATGATTTTCCTCAGATGTGGTACCCCAGCAGCAGAAACGGGATCGTAGGCGCGTTGGACCCTCGTAGAAGCGAAAATCGCTGGGCAGAAAAGAGTGAAATCGAGGGTTTGAGTTCATAACTTCTAAAATTGATTTTGAGCTCGCTAGAAGGCGATTTCTTGAGAGATTTTGAAGGAGAACTATTGGGTAACGAATTCTAACTCTAATTTGGTTCTAATACATTAATCTACTGTTATTTTTCTCATCTAATTAAGAAATTTGAGGGTAGAAGTTTGGAAATGAGGGAAAAAAGTTCCCCAATGGAAATCTGAGTTTCGAATAAGAATTTGATGTTGGATTGGGATGATTTTTGTACGAGTGAACTTGTGGGTGAATGAGTGTTCATAATTCATAATATTTACCCGATTCCGAGACGTTGGCACGGGGAGGATTTTTGGGCGTTTCTATTTTCTTGCCTTAGCTTCGATTCCTTTAGCTAAACTAGTTGTTTGTAGTTATATTTATATTATAAAATTGATTTAATTAGATTTGGACCACTCGAAGTTGGATACTCATGGCAGGAGCATGATTTCGGATTGATTGAGCTTGGTTCGAGGTAAGTGGCTTGCCTAACCTTGCGCGGGGGAAACTCCCCTTAGGATTTTGGTATTGTTGTATATGAATGCCTTATATGTGAGGTGACTAGTGCGTACATGTGCTAATTGTTGAAAAACTATGTGTTTCCCTTTAATTGAGCAATACTAGTATTTGAAGCCTCACGTTTAGCTTAGAAAAGCATGCCAATTGATTTAACTGTCTTATATGCTTTAACTGCTTACTTGGATTCTGTGTAGCATGTTTAGAGTAGAATTTCCTGTTTTTTGATACGAACTTGAATAGAAGTGTAGATTTCTTTCTTGAGACTGTTGTGTGTTTACCTTGGGACTACGGGACGGTATCCCGGGAGATCCCCTTGAATGTTTACTTTGGGACTACGGGACGGTATCCCGGGAGATTCCCCTGTACTGGATATTTATTTTGGGACTATGGATCGGCATTCCGGGAGATCCCCTGCACATTTACGATTTGGACTACGGGACGTTATCCCGAGAGATCCTCTACACATTTACGTTTGGAACTACGGGACGTTATTGTCACGACCCCAAACCGAACTCGGTCGGGATGGCGCCTCTCGTGAAGACAAGGCCAGCCGACATAATTTCCCAAGTCAACCATTTTCCATTAAAAGTTGTTTTATACCATTTATAAACCGTTAATCTCATAATGAACATTTAAAAGAAAAATGCGGAATAATTACACAAGCCCGACATCGGGGTGTCACTAGTCATGAGCATCTACCAAGGTCTGAATAAAACAAAAACAGTAAAATGTACTAAGTACAGAAATGAAAATGAGAGGAAGGAAGCGGTGCTGCGAACGTCGTGCAGCCACCTTGCTAACTCTGATGACTCCGCGTCTGAGCAACCAACACCCGCTACCGGGTTCCGAAATACCTGAATCTGCACACGAGGTGCAGGGAGTAATGTGAGTACTCCAACCCAGTAAGTAATAAGAATAAATAAAGACTGAGTAGTAGGAAACAATGAATCCACATTTATGTTAAACTCAATAAGCACACAAACTGCTAATTCAGAATACGAGTCAATCACCTCTTTTAAAATCCAGCTTTTGGTAAAAAATCATTTAAAATGCCTTCCGACAGATTCAGTAGGGGTTCAATACCATTTTTAATAAAAGAGCTGAAAACCATAATCGGCCCCTCGGGCAAAACAAGAGTCATAAACACCTCCTAACAAGAAAATCTCAGTGGAAATAACAAAAGCCAAGTCAGTGATTAAGTTCTGAACATCTCATAAACCCCAGCTTAAATGAAAGTTGTTTAAAAACATTTATCTAACATTTTGGACAGAGGCTCAGTATAAAGATGAGCGAAAACAATCATTAAATCAACATATTCGATAGAAACTCACTCTAAAGAGAAGTGAAAATCAATAAGTTCATAATCAGGCCCCTCGGGCAAACATCACTCATGTGCATGTATATATCTATCGCCCTTCGGGCTAGCCTCTCAGTCATTCGTGACTCAACTCCTACCAATCAGCGCTCACACTCAGCACTCATGCTCAATAGGTACCATATAGTAACCGCTGCGGCGTGCAGCCGATCCATATATCGCTGCGGCGTGCAACCCGATCCATATATATAGTCGATTGCGCTCACTGGGGGTGTGCAGACTCTAGAGGGGCTCCTACAGCCCAAGCGCTATATCGCTGCGGCATGCAGCCCGATCCATATATATATATATATATTGCTGCGACGTGCAGTCCGATCCATAGATATATAATCCTCACAACCAGGCCCTCGGCCTCTCTCGGTCATTAACCTCACAATCAGACTCTCAGTCTATCTCAGTCATCAACCTCACAATCAGACCCTCGGTCTATCTCAGTCATCAACTCACGATCACTCGGACCATCAATAAAACAGGGAACGCAGCACAAACAGTTTTCACATTTCTAAGAAATATAGTGATAAAACCAGATTTAACAATAACCAGGTAAAAACATGACTGCGGATATGCTTTCAAAACAAATAGAGTGAGGAAAAATAGTAAAAATGCCCTTAAGGGTGTCAATAGGTCGGCACAAGGCCCCAAACATGGCATACAACCCAAAATATAATATCAATCTCTAGAACATGGGATATCATAAGGTTTCAAATCAAATATGCGACTTAACAATCGTATGGAACGGACCAAGTCGCAATCCCCAACGGTGCACAACTCCACGCTCGTCATCTAGCGTGTGCGTCACCTCAAAATAACACAACGATGTGTAATCTGTGGTTTCAAATCCTCAGGACAGTATTTACAATCATTAGTTACCTCGATCCGGTCCAAACTCTAGCCCGCGATTCCTCGCCCACACGAATCGACCTCCGGATGCTCCAAATCTAGCCACAATCAGTACATAATCATTAAAATATGCTAAGGGAGCAAAGCCCACTCGAAAATATCCAATTAAACATCAAAATTCCGAAATTGCTCAAACCTGGCCCCCGGGCCCACGCTTCGAAATCCGACGAAACTTACAAAATCCGACAACCCATTCAACCACGAGTCCAACCATACCAAAATTACTAAATTCCGATAATAATTCGGCCTCCAAATCTTTAGATCTTATTTTCAAATCCCTAGGTCCAAATCCCCAATTTACACCTCAAAAACATGTAATCTAGTCGGATTATTCGATAATAATTCAAAATTATGGAGTAAAAATGATCACAAGTGAGTTACCTCAATATTTCCCATGATTTCTTGCTCAAAAATCGCCCCAAGCCGTGTTATTTCACAAAAAAACATCAAAATGAGCTAAAAAAACGTAACAGCTTTAATAAATCCGATTCCGGTCGCTAAAGGCTTAATTCTCGTCGCTAAAAGGTCCAATCTGGTCGCTAAAAGCTGCATACCAGATCTGATGCACCAGCAGTCTTTAATTTCACTAAAATGGCTATAACTCCATCATACGAACTCGAAATTTGATGATTCTTGTTCCTATGATTAACAAATAATGATACGAACATAGTCCTTCAATCAAAACTCAATTCGGAGCTCGTTTGCTCAGTGCGATATCCATTTTGCTCGTTAAGCAATTAACTCATGATTCGCGTGTCAAAAGCCCAATCGCGACTTGATAAAATTAGACCAAACTTTCCAGATCACTCCTATAATTCATTATCAAATTTCCGAAAGTCTCAAAATCAAATTTCGATCTCTAGAACTAAAAATGGACCTTTGGATCATTACATGCTTATGCTAGAAACGCCAAAATCTTCCAAAAACTCTTCCAAAACATATCCGAGCCTCATGGGACCCCGAACAAACATGCCAGCACACCCCATAACATAATTCAAACTTGTTCCAACCTTCGGAACGCTCAAAATAACATCAAAACATCAAATCTCCCTCGGATTCAAGCCTAAGAATTCCAAAACTTCCGAATTTCGAATTCGATCAAAAAGTCTATCAAACCTCGTCCGAATGACCTGAAATTGTGCACACACATCAGAAATGAGACAACTAACCTACTCCCATTTTCGGAATTCCATTCCGACCCCGATATCAAAATTTCTACTGCCGACCGGAAAACGCCAAATTTCCAATTTCGCCAATTCGAGCCTAAATCTACCACGGACCTCCAAAATACATTCCGGACGCGCTCCCAAGTCCAAAATCACGTAACGGAGCTAACCAAATCATAGAAATCCAAATCCGAGATCGAATACTAAAAAGTCAAAACTTGGTCAAACCTTTCAAATTTCATGCTTCAACTGAGAACTATTGTTCCAAATTTATTCCGATTACCCTGAAAAACCAAAACCAACGATTTACATAAGTCATAATACATCACACGGGGCAAGCCATGCCCGTGAACTGGCGAGCAAAGTGCAAAAGCTTAAAACGACCGGTCGGGTCGTTACATCCTCCCCCACTTAAACATACGTTCGTCCTCGAGCGTGCCCAGAGTTGTTCTGAAGACCATCAAATCGCTGTGTAACCTTACCATGCACATACCCAGGGTTGATCCCGCGTCACCCTTCTCATATAGGTCCGATAACACAATGTAACTGAAATTTCACAATCCAACCTAGCCCATAAACCTTAGAACCACATTTCCACTTCTGAAATCATCTACAAGATTAAAATCTCACATTCATACTCTGAATAAGCCCGAAAAAGCTGTAATAACCCATACCTGCAACCTCAGGTGCAATTACATGACATACCACATAACTCAAGCACTTGTAGCGATAACTTCTAATCACAGCTGTTGCTCAAAACATTCGAATTTCGATAATAAGCCTTTTGTCAAATAAAGCCTCATTACAACACATTTGTATACTAGCAATGATAAATGAAACACATAGGAAGTCATAACCACTCCTCAGATCAACCATTCGTAAAGCCACTTCTCTTTAGCAAGGACCATAGCAAATTTCTGAGCAGAACATCAATATTATCCCTCCAACACGCTGAAACCGAATCCGTTTGTATTCATTCTAGATCTCAACAATCTCATCTAATTCCAACACAACTACTCTGGTGACATGACACACCAATACAATCTAAAGCCACAACTAGTGCAATCCGCGCACCAATAAGCAACAATCTGAGCGTACTCAAATCATGAAAATGACTCAAATGAGAGAGTTGTACCACAAGCCCACCAGTACCACTGATGATAGGCTATAATTACGTATTTTAGTCGATTATTACACTCAAATTTACTACACTTTGGTTGAGTTTGCGCTTTAATCACTAGTGTTTTGCACTAACTGTGTGTTTTATGCCTTGTAGGAGTGATTCCGAGCTATGTAGATGTTATGGAATGAATTCAAGTGATTTGGAGCTTTGAAGTCTGAGTAAAAGCCCAAGGATACGAGCCGGGATCGCGTTTGGGGGTCAACGGATGCTAGTTAGAGCGAACAAAGAATCGAGCAGGCATATTGTGCACTGTCTAGTAAAATAGACATAACGTTTTGCTCAGAACTCCATTTTGGCTCCACAATATATGGTTGAAAATCTAACTCAAAGGGCTAAACTTTCGTGTTTCACGTTTTTCCAAATTCCAATCGGAATAGGGTGAACAGTGCGCGCCCAGATGCGCGATCGAGCTAGTTTTAGCGCGCCCAGGACAGAAAGTTGTCCAACTAGAGCGGCCATTAGCGCGCCCAGATGCGCGACCGCGCTAGTCAAACCCGGGAAAAATTTCCTTTTTCACATTGGAGAAGGTATAATTGTTTGGGCCCAACCCTACTTGGTATATATACCTAGAAAAACGGTATTTTGAGGAAGAAGACGCCACTTTGGAGGGATCTAACACACTTTGAAGGAGAATTCACGTGGAGGAACACACACCACGCTTGGAGGAGGATTTTAACTAGTTTTTCTTCTCTTCTCTTCCTTTAATTTCATAGTTTATTAGTTCCAGAGTTTTGGGTGCTACATGAACGTTGTAGTTTGAAGCTTGAATTGTTCTTATCATTTTATCATATTGGTTTATTTATTCAATCTTGCGCTTAATTATTTGATTGCTTGATCACCAATTGAATACTATCTACGAATCTAGGATTGAACTCGGGAGAGGGAATTCTAGATTGCATATAAGATTGAGTAGAGCAAGATCTTAACTCTTAGGGGGAGCGGATTTGCGGTTAGGATAGGAATATACCTAATCGCCTTGCTTGGTTATTATACGGGAATTATAAACGCGTTCTTGTTAATCCTAATTCCATAGGAATATAGGCGTTAGGTTAGCTTGAATAGGCGAGTTGTACTTCGGGAGAAGACTACGAGCAATATTAACCCCGTCAATCAATAAACTAGATAGATTAATTAGACAATCTAAGTGGAAGACTCAACGGGATTGTTAGCTAACCCATAGCTCTGGAATATTCACTCATATTGAATTCGTCTCTATAATGCGCCAACTTATTTTCTTTCATCTCTTAATTTGTTACTCTAGTTTAATTTTAGTTAAATATTCACATTTTAGGAATCGCTTGAATAGATTAATTGTTTGGTTTAATTTAGTTGATAGTTAATCACAAGTCCCCGTGGGTATGATATCTGGACTTATAATCCTATATTACTTGTCGACCACGTATACTTGCGTGTGCGTTTTGGAGCAACAAGTTTTTGGCGCCGTTGCCGGGACTTAGAAATTAACTATTCTACTAGATTCGATTTTTACTTTTTGCCTATTCAAGTTTTTATTTTTTATTTTTATCTTAGTTTAATATTTTACTATCTTTGTTAATATGGCATCTTGGAATGATAATTGGTCGAATATTGGTTATTCTTATTTTGGTGATCCATGTCCATATTGTGGAGGACCACACTTTGGGCAAAATTGTGCATCTCAATCTGATGTGAGGAATTTTTGTAATGTGTGTGGTTGTCAAGGTGGCCATTGGGATGGTTGTCCTAATTCTTATTATCCTTCCCAGAGTTCTTATTATAATGTTTCTAATAATGTTTATGAGTTTGATAGGAGCACTGAAGTGGAGGATATGGAAAGCATGACTCGTATTATGGACATGATGAGGCAAGTAGTCGAGCAACATGAGATGATGTTGAGGCAAGTAGCCGAGCAACAAGATGAAAATCGAAAGGCTTTACAAAGAATTAGTGAAGCAATCATGAGAATGATGGCTGAGGCGGAGGAAGTGGCTGGAGAGAGAGAGTTCCCACCAGAAGAAAATTTTGAAGAAGCAGATGTAGTGAGCCAATCTTGGCTAGAGGAACAAGCTCAACTAATAAAATCTCATGAGTTTCTACGTGATGGTCTTTCAAATATGACAGAACAACTAATAGAAGGAAGAACTGAGCTCAGGCAAGAGATAGACCAATTTGGCTTAGATATCCATGACCTGCACGATCAATTGAATAAAAAGGTTGAGGCGTCTGATGCCCTACAACCAATTGTTGTGGATACTGGTCAACTTATGGAGCGGAAAGAGGAATTCCAACTATTTTACCAAAATATTATTAATGATTCCAAGGTTGACGAAGAGTGCAAAATTGAGGATGTCAAAGATAATGCAATTTTGGAGTTGGAGCGTATTGGACCTCATTCTAAACACTTTTCAACATTGTGTTTGGTTGGTGACATGGAAATTGATCCATTCGAGCATATGGAGAATTCAATAGATGAGGAACAAAGTGTTTATATTCTGAAATTTTCCACACCAAGGAGACAAAACGACATTCCTCACTTAAAGGCCAAGAAGTGCAAGATGCGATACCTATTACTTGGTTTCTTTATTTTCACACCACCGCCCCAAGAACGTGACACAAAATTGATGCAAAACTAGGGGCGCAATTCATATCCTCAAAGTGGAAGGAAAAGTGGTGAAAGTGATGGTGTCGTGCCGCGACGTTAAATAAGGCGCTTGTTGGGAGGCAACCCAAATTTTTTTCTTTTCTTTTATTTTATTTTATTGTGTTAATATTTTTTTTTGTAGTATTATTTTTGTATTTTGTAGGAGTACGAGCATGGAATCAAAGCCAAGAGGCATGTGCAAAAGCGAGCAGGTGGTTGAAACTAAGTGTGAGGTACCCGCACAAGGGATCATACCAGGGAGAAGTCTGAGTATCCCGTGAGCTGCTAATTCTTTGGCCTTTGGCCTACCAGGGAGTTTCTTTTACCCTCTTGTTATTTTTAGTGTGCATTGAGGACATTGCACAATTTTAAGTGTGGAGTGAGGAGATTGTCTGGGTGATTTTCTGTGCTATCTTAGCTTAGTTATAGTACTCGTTCTTAGTGTAGTTGTAGTACTCGTTCTTAGTGTAGTAGTTTTGTTAAAAAAAAAAAAAAAATTTAGAAAAAGTTCGGACTTTTCCCGACGATGGATCTTTTGGACAATTTTCTTGATGGATAAAAGTCCGATTAAAAATACCAAAAAGTTTTTTTTTAGGATAGTTAGATAGTATCCCTTGGTTTTTCTTTGGGCGCCGGTTCTTTTCCAAGGGTGTAGCTCGAACCGGGTACTTTATTGTTTTTTTTAGGAGTAGTTTAGGAAGAAAGTAAGTCGCTCCGAGATACTCATTGACATGGTTGATGCTGGCACAATAGGCTATGACATACATTCTATTTTCCCGTATATTTGGTTTGAATTCTGAAGCCTAAGTAAAGTAAATAGCCTATTTTGTGACGCCTTTTCTCAGTTGTTTGACTTGTATGCTACATAGTGCAATATTGTTTAAATTTCTTAATTATGTGTGCTTACTTGACTTGAGAGTTGAACAGAACCGTCTTGATTGAGTCATGTGCATCGTGTGTGTGAGGGATTGTGATTTTCTATGCTATCCTGTGTAGTCTAGAACTTGCCCAGTGTGTTAATTGAAGCGAAATTGTAAGTGTGCTAATCTAGGAGATGACGTAGGCATTTTCTTGCTTGATCATGGATGGGCTTGTCACATAAAAATAAAATTTTCCGTTGCTAGCCCCTTTGAGCCTATAGACCTTTCTTTGGCACCCACATTACAAGCTATACCCCTATTTTATTCTTAATTTGATATTGATTGAACCTGTACCTCCTAAAGCACTTAGTCGCTTAAAGAAGTAAGGTTAGAGATTGGGGAGTAGCTTTCGAGTGGAACCATGGAAGGGCCCGTTGGTGCACTAAAGTTGAAATTAAAGGTCACTAGCCGATGAACCTTATTGTATGGAGTGTGTGAAAAAGAAAAAAAAAGAGAAAGAAAAATTTAAAGAAAAAAAAAATGATAGTGAAAGTATGTAGAAACAATAAACACCTCCAATTCGTATTGATTTGTGCTAGTGAAAAATAGAGAAGTGCGTAACTGAAAAGAGGCTATGTTGGATGTGGCAAGTGAATCGGTTGAGAAGAATATGAGCTTGAATTGTAAATGTAGTGTATTAAAGTGCTTAAGAGGGTTAGCCATTTTTTCAAAACATATCCTACCCGTCCCTTAGCCTACATTACAACCTTAAAAGTCCTAATTGATCCTAGATTTGGCTAGCTTAAATTAGTAGAGATATACACTACTGGCAAGCTTATGGTACGATCACGGGATGCATATGAATTCTTTGTGAGAGTGAGTGAATTTGGTTCAATTGTGCGGTGTTCTTAATCTATATTAAAAAGTATATTTGAATGTATGGACTATCTATAGTCACTCTTTTGTTTGTTGGTGAGGGCACATGATCTCATGAATGATTGATAATGTTGTAAACTTTCTTGTTAGGTAAGTGCATGAATTGAGGGTGCTTAGTGGTTACAAGTCGGCTTTTGAGGTTGGGTGGTGACAAATAGGTTGTTAGAATTGATTGAAGTGAAATATTATACTTGGGCATGCTTAGACGGGAATAATGTGAATTTTTGTGTGTTCATGCTTGTGTGCCGGTATTGATCATAGTCTAGGGTATAGTGTGTGGGTAAAAGATAAAGTACTCCTCTATAATTAATACTTGTACGTAGTTGGGGGGTTTATTAGATAGTCTCATTTCTCGAGGACGAGCAACGTTTAAGTGTGGGGTGTTGATAATAGGCTATAATTACGTATTTTAGTCGATTATTACACTCAAATTTACTGCACTTTGGTTGTTTTTGCGCTTTAATCGCTAGTGTTTTGCACTAACTGTGTGTTTTATGCCTTGTAGGAGTGATTCCGAGCTATGTAGATGTTATGGAATGAATTCAAGTGATTTGGCGCTTTGAATTCTGAGTAAAAGCCCAAGGATACGATCCGGGATCGCGTTTGGGGGTCAACGGATGCTAGTTAGAGCGAACGAAGAATCGAGCAGACATATTGTGCACTGTCTAGTAAAATCGACATAACGTTTTGCTCAGAACTCCATTTTGGCTCCACAATATATGGTTGGAAAGCTAACTCAAAGGGCTACAACTTCCGTGTTTTACGTTTTTTCAAATTCCAAACGGAACAGGGTGAAAAGTGCGCGCTCAGATGCGCGATCGCGCTAGTTTTAGCGTGCCCAGGACAGAAAAATGTCCAACTAGCGCGGCCATTAGCGCGCCCAGATGCGCGACCGCGCTAGTCAAACCCGGAAAAATGTCCTTTTTCACATTGGAGAAGGTATAATTGTTTGGGCCCAACCCTACTTGGTATATATACATGGAAAAAAAAAACGGTATTTTGAGGAAGAAGACGCCACTTTGGAGGGATCTAACACACTTTGAAGGAGAATTCACGTGGAGGAACATACACCACGCTTGGATTCTAGAGTTTTGGGTGCTACATGAACGTTGTAGTTTGAAGCTTGAATTGTTCTTATTATTTTATCATATTGGTTTATTTATTCAATCTTGCGCTTAATTATTTGATTGCTTGATCACCAATTGAATACTATCTACGAATCTAGGATTGAACTCGGGAGAGGGAATTCTAGATTGTATATAAGATTGAGTAGAGCAAGATATTAACTCTTAGGGGGAGCGGATTTGCGGTTAGGATAGGAATATACCTAATCGCCTTGCTTGGTTATTATACGGGAATTATAAATGCGTTCTTGTTAATCCTAATTCCATAGGAATATAGGCGTTAGGTTAGCTTGAATAGGCGAGTTGTACTTCGGGAGAAGGATACGAGCAATATTAACCCCGTCAATCAATAAACTAGATAGATTAATTAGACAATTTAAGTGAAAAACTCAACGGGATTGTTAGCTAACCCATAGCTCTAGAATATTCACTCATATTGAATTCGTCTCTATAATTCGCCAACTTATTTTCTTTGATCTCTTAATTTGTTACTCTAGTTTAATTTTAGTTAAATATTCACACTCTAGGAATCACTTGAATAGATTAATTGTTTGGTTTAATTTAGTTGATAGTTAATCACAAGTCCCTGTGGGTACGATATCTGGACTTATAATCCTATATTACTTGTCGACCATGTATACTTGAGTGTGCGTTTTGGAGCAACAACCACCACACCAAATGCTGCGAGCCCGTCGCACCTCGTAGAAACAGAACACACGAATCTAGCCCGAAGGATCATACCTCCACATAACTTCGCTGAAATGCGCGACCCTATCCAAACACAGGTCCGCATGAAACACCTCAAGTCACCATGCCCAAAATCATCAACCAAGCCAATTTGATGCCTAGCACCCAAAAGTGAATCACCATAACCATGGAGAAGCAATGACGCAATGTCACACCAGTCCGAAGGAACATATCCAATGTGCAACAAATCATGCAATACCCAAATACCCTTCTCATTCAAATCCCACTATAAAGCCCGACTGAAACCGCACCATTTGTGCATATAACCACCAAATCTCAACTCCTTGTAACATAGGAGAGTAACTCATAGATCACGAATAAGCTCAACAACAATCGAATGACACATCTCTCAACAATAGCAGTTCGGAGTAAACAAATCTGACCAGGTGCAGAACACACATCCATGTTGGACCTACCAATGAACCCCAAATCAACTCTGGTCACCCACAATAGATAATTAACTCTTTGAAGGTTCACAATGATTGAATCATAGCACATACTACCCTCTGACCAACCTTAGCTATTTTCTCACAGTCCACAACCACAAAGCCATCTAATCACGGAAACTCTCAGTCTCCCAATCCATAAAGCACACGAATCACCATATTTGATCCCAGCTACACTGCCCGAACATCTAACACACATCCGATACTCGATCATTCCACGAGGGATACTCCTATAATTCTTCTGTGCTACCAAGCCAACTTGAATATCGACAGTCGATCCAATAAGAGAGTGCCACAATAATAATGAAGTATCCTTAATTCAAACACATTGCCCTTTTTCTGAAGTTTATACCGTTATCAAGACACACCATTTAGTAATATCATTTACCTAGTCATCTGAAACTGTCGTGCTGTCTAAGAATTTATGACCTTACTTTCAGAACTGAACTGTGACCTTACCGATGCCAACCCAACCCTACACAGCATACCACATATACCATGCCATCCTATGATAAATATGAGAACTTCATAATCCCTTCCGAGCCACAATCAAATATATACTCAACTAGTCAAGAACTTTCCATTTGATCCCATCTAGGAGAAAATCACTATACATCCCATGCTCCTCATGCCAGCAGAAATTATACATCTCTAACTATGGTAGAAATTATCAAGAACTCTACGAATCCCCTTTTGCACAAAACTGAACCATCAGAACTGACTCCTTCTAACTCAACCAAGCTACACAAGCAATCAAAACCTAAGAGTATTGCCACGAAACACCTGTGGAAACACACCGCTTCATAAGCACTCAAGAACCGATCATATCCATTACCATGCCAATCCGGCCTACTACCAAGCTATCCCATCTATCCGAGTTTCCTTTTGATTTACCTTCAACTTGATACTCTTTCTTGATATAACACCACAATTCCTCAACCCAGACTCACTATACGAGACCCAAGCATAAAACCACACCGTCTAAGGCTCATAAGTCGCTGAATACTCTCTTAAATATTCCCAAAAGGACCACATTCAAAATACCTACACTGAAGGGACTTTCTGCGAATCCAAAGCCATTACCTTTACCTTCCTGATACTGATATATAGAATCCCATAATGATATAGAAATACCACGAGTCTTGACACCCTCCAATACAAATCTCAGCTCCTAGCCAAATATACAACTTGAAAATCTCCAATTATTACATGTAAAATCTTGAACCCATTAGAACCATTCTCGAGAGTTATCCACTGTACTCAAATCGCAATTAGACTGATCAACGGACCGGACGACTTGTGCTCAATTAGCACTCCAACACTGCAGAGCGTAACCTCAGCTTAATGCAACCAACCAACTTCCTGTTCTATGCTCCGTACATCCCTTACCAATAACAACTCAAGTCATCCTATGATTCTCATACACCCATAAAGCATAACACCACCCTTATCAAAAATTTCCTTTGTTCGGGTCATCCTCGACCTCATCCTCTGTGAGCCATAACTGATTCACCAGTACGCCTCAAACTGGAACCAACATAGCACATAACCGTGCAATCAACTAATCAGTAGC
>NW_017674201.1:0-263 GCF_001879085.1 Nicotiana attenuata
TCAGTTGCGCCTTTTAGACATAGGGCCTCCATTCCCAAGTCGCCTTTTGCCAACATTAGGGCTCCTATCCCTGAGTTGAGTTTTTTGCCTATTAGCCAACATTAGGGCTCCAATCCCTGAGTTGCGCCTTTTACACACAGGGCCTCCATTCCCTGGTCGCCTTTTGCCAACATTAGGGCTCCAATCCCTGAGTTGAGCTTTTTACCCTTTAGCCAACAATAGGTCTCCAATCCCTGAGTTGCGCCTTTTAGACATAGGGCCTC
>NW_017674201.1:5253-5524 GCF_001879085.1 Nicotiana attenuata
TGAGTTGAGCTTTTTACCTTTTAGCCAACATTAGGGCTCCAATCCCTCAGTTGTGCCTTTTAGACATAGGGCCTCCATTCCCTAGTTGACTATTGTCAGCATTACGGCTCCAATCCCTGAGTTGAGCTTTTTACCTTTTAGCAAACATTAGGGCTCCAATCCCTGAGTTGCACCTTTTAGACATAGGGCCTTCTTTCCCTAGTCGCCTTTTGCCAACATTAGGGCTCCAATCCTTGAGTTGAGCTTTTTACCTTTTAGCCAACATTAGGGC